>NW_024881318.1:39570710-39768210 GCF_018691265.1 Tyto alba | reverse complement strand
TTATTAAAAATAGACAGTTAATGGCTAAACCAAACTGTTTATTAACAAAATCAATGCACGTGTAAATTAATATGGGAGTTTGGCTTACTGGAAATACACTCATTATCTGGTCAATATGGCAGCAAGTGGGAAAATGCCTTACACCTATATGTGCCTGGTAAATAGAGAAGCTCACATACCAAAGACTTAGACAGTTGTGTGTACCATCTGTTACTGAAAAAGGGCACTGCTTAATAAAAAAAGAATTTTGCATGTTTTTACTTAAATGCCCGTGCAAAAATTGAGTACGTTACAGTAAGTGCTTGATATCTATTTTCAAGAGCCGCACCAGTTCCATATTCTTTCAGATAAAGTCCAAGACAATGCCTTTAACCTTCAGAGACCTTATATTAATTGAAACATGATAAAGACCATAGCCTTAAGACCATAACAGTCCCCACTCCCATGACTGATTTTTAAGGGAAGGAACTGCTGATAAACCATTATCTTGAATGATCATTTGTCATCTGCTACTCACATGAGTGCAACTCATTGATCCTAGTGAAAGGGCATAAATGTGAATTTAAGCATTATTCTCTAAGAATATACAGCACAGAAAGTGAGTGATATGATTACAGTAGGAATAGAACAGCAGAGAAACTGGGTCCAGACACCCCACTGCAGTACTGAGATAGGAACTCAGACTTCTGGTCTTTGTAGTTTCCCTTACTGCTGTTACCCTTGGCACTTGCAATGTGACTACACAGCTTCACCTGGTTCTAGTGAGAGCATCTGCATTACAAAGCCCTAGTAGGCTGTCTGGCCTGGTGCTACTCTGAGGTGCTGTATGAGGCACTAGGTCTTATCCCACATGTCCTACCGCAGCATTAAAATCTTAGTTGCATTTTAAAGCTAGCAAGAACATATCAACATAGGGAAATGAGGATTCTCAGAATACTACCAGTATGAATACGAACAAAGCACTCAAAGCCAAACCCACGTCTTCAGGACCCAGAAGCTAACCCAGATACACAGAATCACATAACAGATACGGCACCTTTGGGTCTTAATTAGTCATGAAAGTCCTGATGAGGAGGCAACACCACCAAAATAATTTTTCTGTCCAGATGTAACTAATCAGTACAAACAGTGTGTCAGTTTATATCTGCCATTATTGCTGTAAAACTGTGGGCAAGTCTGCACTCAGTCCATGAAATGTGCATTTTCATGCTATATACACTACTATGGTATTTTCCATTAGAAATGCCAAAGAATGCAACTTGCGTAAACTGTGTCAGAAAGAGTTCCATTAAATAAAAAATCACACCCTAAAGCAAACCAGGGCAGCAGCTGGCACTCACTGACAGGAGCAAGGAGGCTGCTGGTCAGGGTCTAGCAACTTGCAGCCCAGGCAAACTGCTGTCCTCCACATTTAAATTCAGAGTCAGCTTCAAGGGTGCTGACTACCATTCAGCTGAGTTTTCATGCAGTCAGACATTTGAGATATATATTCAAATGTTTCCTGGCCATCTAAGTAAGCCATCTGCAGCCTGAAGGTTCATGACATTGTGCCTTGCAGAGGGACTTTATACTTACACTACTGTGGTTTAGCTCCCATGGAAGTCTGTTCAGCTTGAAGAGAAGGGTATCTGAGGTCATCACCTCCTCCCTGAAGGATAAATGACCAACTATGAAGTCACCTACTCCTTAGTTATTCTTCCTTAGTGGCTCCATATAGAAATATGCCATCCACCATAGCAGCCAGCAGTAATGGAAGCCAGTGCTGGAACATCAAATATAATTCACTTACAAAATAACGTACAGATTAATGCACTCCTCTGTTTTATAATCAGCAAAAAATTCAACAGCATAAAAAGACAATTTTTAATTATATGATACAGGAAAAACAAAAGAAAAGAGACAGAGGTCCTTCCGTCACATCTTGAATGGTTATTTTTAAAAAGTTTTAAGATAGGAACCTGCTACTTAAGCCGTAAGTATTATAAAGGATCATCAGAGTTGGAGATGGTTTCTTGCTCCTGTTTGTTATGGATGATACATGAATAATCAAATATAAGGTCAAGTACTTGCAGATTTTCTTTTCTTAAACCAGACAGGGAGATACCTGGATGTCAAGAGCCATTCACTGTTCCGGGTCTGTCACAGAATTGGAGCTTCACAAAGCACATTTCCTTCTTGCAAAATACTTATAAGGATTATAATCACCAAGTGATTAAATTAAGCAAATGTGAAAACTAATGCAGAATTTAATTAGCAGATTAACATTCTTAACACAGGCTGTTTGCTTTACATGCAGTGTCTCTTTATCTGGAAGGGAACAAGTACATTTGGATAGTTTACCAGGGATTTTGACTAATACAGATGTAAGTAGCTGTGAGATAATCACACCTCCGCTTTTATCCTTATGTCTCTGCCCCATTCCTCCAGAAACAGGTTTTTATCATGCCCTTGGCAGACTTTAAATAAAACTTCTGTTAGAGTGATACTGCTTTGTGTTAAGTCTGTGCAGCTTAACTGAAAGAGTGATAAATGTGCAGGTGTCTATGTGATCATGACAATAGTATCAAAATAAAAAAGCTCAACTTTTTAATAAAAGCAGGAATTAGTAAGACTTCCCTTCCCTCTCTTTCTCAACTGATAATCTCTTAAAACTGAGGGCCTAAACATTAGTAGCAACATCTTTTTCTCTGTTAAGGGCTTCACAAGTCCAGGAAGGTAAAAACAATGTGCTAGCAATCTGTATGTCATGGAATTATTCTGCTTTTTAACTCTACAGATGAAACTGTAAGACTAATAACTGTGTAAGAAGGATTTTCTCTGACTGCACATCAGCAACGATACACCCTTGACAAGCAAACTGTGCTTTTTAGGGTTGACGTTTCCTACTTGAATATAAACAGATCTGAGTAATGCTATGTCCAAAATCCTGAGGGAGCTCTGCATGATCCATTCTCCCATTGAAAGCATTAACAAAACAGCTTTGATTTTACTAATGTAAAATGCACATTCCATACAAATAACACAGGCACAGGAAAGCTGTCTTGTAACTTGACCCAAGTAAACTGCCTATCCCTTTGCCTCAGTCAAATCATCTGTGACATATAGATAAAAATCTTTGAGATGCTGCCATGGGAAGTACTGTGAGAAGTGCTATTGCTGTGTGAAAGAGGATTTGTTCAGCTAAATCTCCCAGTCTCCTATAAGGCCATTTTCTCTACATGCTTCTCTACTATTGAAAGCAGCTTTTACAAAAATGATTGCATGTGATTTCTAGAAGAACTTTGCATCCACAAATATTCACAGAAGCAGTGACAATCACAGGCAACTTCTTAATGTAAAGCAAAACGTGGGTGAAGTTAGATTCAACAGATGCTATGGTACATACACTCCTCTCAGGAAAAGACAAACAGCTGTTGAGTTTTGCTTTGCGGGGCCTAGCTACACCAGCATGAGAAAGAGCATAGGAACAGATACATAAACTGCTTACTTGACTGCATTTGACAGACAGGGTACCTTTCTGGTCACAGTATCTGGGCACTTTGATGCATATTCTGTAAACTGATTTTCCCACTCCCCTCCTTCTATGCTGCAGCAGATGTACTCCAAAACCTGTTTGAACCAATTGATCTAAATGCACAGGGTTAATCATAACCAGCTGGCCCAGAATACAGCAGGCATTTAAATACCTTGTGAAAAAGCCAAAACACTAGAGTTCATTTTTTTCCCTCCTTTTCTTACTGTAGTTACTGATAAACCTTGCTTTGCTCCTACAGATGCCAGCTGGCCCTGGTGTCCTGTGGCATGAATTGTTCATGATGTTTTGCTGAAAAGGAAAATATACCAACCCACTTATCCAGAGACCATTCAAAGTTCCACATGCACCATAGCAACTCAATTTTCAGTCTTGTTTGTTCTTCTTTCCATGTTTCACCTTCCATCACAGCTGGGGTTCTGTTCCATTAGCAGCTTTCTAAGCCCTTGGAGAATGGTTAAGGGAAGGGAAAATACTTTCAGTAACTGCACACTTACATGGCTTCAGTTAGGTTTTTATTACAACACTAACATTTAAGGCTCTTTGGAGAGTCTTGGTTAGCACTAATAACAATTTGGTATAATGACAATGATATGCCAGTAAAATAATTTAAGCAAGAGATGTTACAAATGTTGACTCCCTCTCCTCAGTCCCTGGACAGAAATCTTCCAAATCCAATATGGTCAAACCAGGTAGGGGAACATCAAATCTCACAGCCATGTTCCTAGTCACTCTAAAGATCACTTGTTCTTTTGTTAGATATGCTTCAGGAATAAGGTGTAACATCCCCATTTTGGTGACTGGAAGACTGCTAAGAAAAACAGGAGATGCAGACGCAGGCTCTTGGAAGCCTCAGTAAGAATTCTCACATTTTCTGAATCAGTGTTCTAAGGCCTGGTAAGAGAAGTGGTACAACGAATCCACTACAAAAAGAGAGATGTCCATCCCAAAGTGAGTATGAGATCAAATCTTCTTACTGCATGAAAGGCATGAAGCACTGACTGCTTCAGAGAGATGAACATCAAGTTTCTTAGCCCCAGTTCTTCTGAAGTATAAGCAAGCTGCTCAGCTACTAAATTGTCTAAAGGCTAGAATTTAGCTGGTTATCTGCAGAAGCAGAACTAAATTCACTGAGAGATTTTAAAAGCCAGTACAAGTTTGGATGCATTGTGGCCTAGGGGTAAGCTGAGTGGAATTTTTCAGGATTTAAAGTTTGGAATTTCAGGGACAGATTTCAGCTAAATCTGCTTTCAGATCTATCTGTAAGGACAAATGGCCTGCAAAACATATATTATTAACATTTCTACTGGAGAAAATAATCTATCTGTTTTTTATTTCTCAAGTTAAGTTTGAAGCCTGACATTGTTAGTAAAGAATCATTGCATTTAGGATGCCAAAAAAAGAAACCATAAAAGGCAATTTTAGCTACCTTTCAAAATAAAACTACACAACTGCACAGTAAGCATCTCTTAACATTGAAATGCAGCACTTTCACAAAACTGTTAGTCAAGAAGTCATATCATATAGAGAATTTCAAGGTCCTCCCCTGGACTCAGAGAATGGTAAATCTATGCAGGAATAAGAATGGCTTCTAAGTTAATGATTTGTTTTCCATGATATGCCCCAAAAAATAACAGACAGATTTTGACTGCTATCAATGCCTGAGAACAAGGCTCTTCCGACAAAGAAAATAAGATTGGCCCACAGAAGTACTTAAAGTCAACTGACAGAGGACCATGGCTGACTTCTTCAATCTGGAGGAAGCAAAAGTCACAAGATTCCACCCAAAAGTAGTGATGACTTGTTGTCCAAGACCAGTGCAAACTGCATCCAAACAGACCAGGAAAATTCAGAGGGGAAACCAGTCTAGTGATTGAGACACACTTTTTTCTGCTCTTACTCCTTAATATCAGAACATAATGCTCTTCCAGTGTATCTACCATTTCAGGTCATGTTGAATTTACATTATAAGGCACTGTGTAACTATCATGTTCTATGAAATCCTAAATTTTTACTCAAACCTGATGCTTAAGCAGATGACATACTCCTGTAAGTAGTTCAGAATGAAAATTCTTACCACCTGAGAAAGGGTTACAGGCATTTATCCCTTGAAATTACAAATATAAGAATTTAAAAAGAGGCCATGATAATGTATCTTCTAGCAAGAAATTCGGACTGAAGAAATGGTATAATAAGCAGATAAATGTCATATATAGTAATGACTAGGTGAGATACTTATTTTAGGTAACACAAAGGTAAACATAGTCAGAATGAGTCATTAAGAACACATGACTGCAGACCTACATGCATCTCAGCTAGCAGCTGTTGCCTACTTAATTTAGCAGCTAACAAGAAAACCTGATAGTTTGTAGTGAGACAAGGATTTATCATGGGTTCCAACTTGTTATTAGATTTACTTTGCATTTGTTGAAATATTGTAATCAGCCATCAAAATGCTCTCCTGTAACTTAAAAGTATGGTAAGACATGTTACCAGTTAATAGAGTACCTATGACAAAAGGTTTCTTATTCTAGAGAATAGAGATCTGGAGTATCTGTAATGTTTTAAAATTGTTCCTCGTTGTCCTGAATTAAAAAAGGTATTTAGACAAGTCCTTAGATGACAGAAAGTCTGGACCTTAGAGAAGCCTAGAAAAGACTATATCAGAAAATTATTCAAGGATGCTATGCATCTGTAAACTTCACACAACTTCAATAAAAATGCATACTTCTGCCTTGCTTTTCAACTAGGATTCATATTTGCATAAAAAGCCTGTGGAAAAGAGTATGCCTTCATAGACTCCTGAAAAAAAACACAAAACTTAAAAATTCTGTATAAAAACCCCCAAAGACTCTTCTGTAGTTCACAGGAGCTATGAGGAAGCTCAGGATAGGTACACTTAGTTGTATAAGCAAGCAATTAAAATTACTTAACTAAGAGATACTCCTTATTGCACACACTCTGGTGGTTTCACAGTATCACCACATTACATTATGTAATGGGGAATTTCAGTAGTATTTCTTCTGCCTATGGTTTTCTCTGAAAAAAATGGTAAAAGACTCGTTGTGGAGGCATGATAGAAAACATGCAAATATCAGTGCAAATAGGATTCCAAGATGAATGACTGACATCCCGCTAATTTTCCAAGTGGGGAAAGCGAGGGAAAAGACAGATGATTTGGTTTGCTCTTGGACATAAAATCAGCAGCATGCCATTAATAGACTCTGATATTAAGTATTAAACAGTTTTTCTCATCAGCTGTTTTTCTTTGTTATATAAGTCTGCATAAAGCAACAGAGATGGGTAGCTTGTGGCATACAAGCAGATTTCAAACTGCTGAAATCTGGGCACTTCAGATAATCCTATACTCAAAATAACACTACATTTCTTCAAAATACCCATGCTCCAACAATCAAACACATTTCCAAAACTAGAACACAGTTGACCCAAATATGGAGACACTGAGATGACAATGATACAAAATGACTTTGTGACTTCTGCTGGTAAAACCAAAGCCATCATGGAAAAAAATGGGCTACTGAGTCTTTTCTTCAGTCTCTGTTCCCGTTTATCCAAAAAAGGTTAACTGTGTGAAGATAAGTGCAGAAGTAACAGAATGGCAGCCACTGAAAGACGTCTACATGACATACTATTTTAGCATCTATTATGTTGTAGGAAAGCACACACAGGAACATTACTTGCTTGTCTGCATATGTTCAGAAACAAATCAGCAGCAAAGAAAATAAAAGATAGATAAAATACTATGTCACAAGAGTGGAGTCTCCACCACTTCACCAGCTGATTTAAACTCAGAGCTGCCCACGATCAAATGAATAAAATGTCCACAGTTTTGCTCAGTTACTAGTCAGGAAAGGTCTTACTGAAGCCAATGGATTTAATTCTTATATAAAGACCAAATAAAAGCATCAAAATTTACTTATGAAGAGAAATTCAAACACTTCGTTAGTGTTTTAACCCAAAGGACTGCATTAAGAAGTAATATTTACACATTAATTTTTCAAAGTATCATTTTCATCTCTCTTGCATTCAGTAGAACTAGTAGACTTGCTGAACAAAGCTAGTTTTATTGTCTGATAATCATTTTAAAATGTTCTTAATAGCATCAAATCTAATGCAGTCAAAATACATTACCCATGCTCCAACCTTTGGTAGGTAGAAAAACATGACTCAGAAAAGGTGTTATGGTGTCCTTAAAAATTATAATCTAAGAGCCTCCTATAGTCCATCCTTTTCTGGAATGCTTAATAAGCAAAGTAACTCATAGCATACCAGACCATGCCACTTTTCACACATCTGTAGTCCATTTTAGGAGTTTAGCCCAGGAAGGGAAAAATGCACCTGAAGTATATCTCCCAAGCAGAGGAAAAATGTCCTAATCATTCCTTTTAAGTTTAATACAGGAAGTTACAATTTTACTTAAAGTGTTGACAAGTCTTGTGAAAATAAAGTTTACCTGAAAGTTTAGTTTTTATGAAAAATAAAAAACATAAGCAGAAATGGAGTTTTATTGAAAACATCTTAACTCTGCTTGTTTACTCCAATGTGCCAGCTCCACTGAAGATGGGTTTTGCACAGTCTGTGACTGAATTTCCAGTGAACATCACTGATCCTGTGTGGGATCATTTTTGGAGGACGATGGCCATGTTGGACAAGAGCAAGAGTTTGGCTACATCGCAAAAGGGACGCAAAAAGGGGAAGAAGGACTGAGAGTGCTGTACAGCTGGTGAATGATGAGGACATCTTGACCTTCGTCAGCCAGAAGCCTTGGGAGTAGCAAACAGGAATGTAGAAAAACAAGATAAGGATGCTGAGCTTTGACTGAAGAAAACATGCCAGGCTACACTTGATGGAACACATCTGGTCATTTCTTAAACAGTGAAAAGTTTTCTACCTTGAGCTAAAAATGTATAGAGCATTGTGTTTGTGCTTGTAAGATTTAATTAACCAATAGGCTTTAGGATAGCAGTAACTAACTTGTAGCCAATGAATTGTCTGGTGTATTATGGACAGAGGGTAGTGACCAATCAAATGTTAGTCTTAGGCATGTGAACAGTGTGTGAAGAATGCATGTAACCAATCAAGCCTTTTGTTTATGTGTGATCAGTTGCTAGGAGGATTTATAAACGCACTTATATCGGCAATAAAGGGATTTTGATTTCTGACTCTATCTATAGAGTTGCCAGAATCCGTGATTCTCCTCAATCCTGCACTAGGGAAAAAAAAAAAAAAAAACAACAACAACAAAAAAACAGAATCTCACCACAAGAAAAGAAGCTACAACCCATGCCCAAATGTTGAAAAAGGTAGTTAGTCTTTCTTGGATGTAGTTGTTTGTGTCTGGACAAGAGACACCTATGAAGCTCCATGATCATTACTCTCCTAGTTCAGGCTGGAATAGCGTTAATGTTTCTTTTTTTTGTAGCTAGAATAGTGCTGTGTTTTGGATTCGGTATGGGGTTTGGTATGAGAAGACTGCTGATAGCACACTGATGTGTTCAATTGTTGCTGAGATTTCAAGGACTGTCTGACTCCCCATGTCCTGCCTGGTCACAGGTGCACAAGAAGCAGGGAGGGAGCACGGCTGGAGCACTGGGCCCAGACTGGCCAAAGAAATATTCCATATCATGTGACATTATGGTCACTATATAGAGGGGGAGTAGCTGGGAAGGGGCTCTCTCTCTCACTCCCAGGACTGCAAATGCAGGATCTTGGTATTTTGGGTTCACTAGCCAGGAACAGGCTGGGCATCAGTCAGCAGGTGGTGAGCAATCGTATTGTGCTTTGCCCGTTTATACTATTATTGTCACTGTTTTATTTTATTACCATTATTAAACTGCTTTTATCTCAACCTGTGAGTCTCCCTTTACCCCTCCAATTCCCTCCCCCATTCCCAGGTGGGGGAGGGTGGGCAAGCAGCTGCATGGCATTTGCCTGCCGACCAGGTTCAAACCATGACAGTCCTTTTTGGCACCCAATGTGGGGCAGAGGGATGCAATTTGATAAGGATATTAATTGGGAGAGGTAACAGGCAAAACACAGACTGAACTCTGTTGGTGGAATGATCTTTGGAATTTCTGTAGTTGTAATTGTGGGGAAGATTTTTTTTTTTTTCTGGTGTGGTGGAGAGACTAGGGTTGGGTTTTGTGTATTGTGTCTCAGTATTTTGTCAATGTTATTTTTATTTTGGTGTGGGGAAAGTTTTTTTCCTCTTTTGGTTGGGCTTTGCATGGACAACTAAGGTGTCTGCATGCAAAGGAGGCCAGGACCTTGTGGGAAGAAGTAGCCCCTGAGCCCTCGCTGTTGTAGTTCAATGCTGGGAGGATTGCAGTATGTGGCGGTCTCCCACACCAGAGCAGCTTGGAAAGGGCTGCAGCCCGTGGGAGGGACTCATGTCAGAGAAGGTTTGTGGAGGACTGTCTCCTGTGAGAGGGGGACCATGCTGGAGCAGGGGGAAGTAGTCCCAGAAGTTCTCCCCCACTGAAGATGGAAGAAGCAGCAGCACTGACTGCACATCCCATTCCCTGTCCCCTGCATCACTGAGTGAAGAGGTAGAGATATTGGGAGCAGAGCTGAGCCCAGGAAGAAGGGAGGGGTGGGGGGAATGTGCTCTCAAGATGTGGTAATGCTTCTCACTGTCCTACTCTGTTAAGTGTTGTTGTTAGTGTCTGTAATAAATCTGTGTTCTTTTTTTCTTCACCTAACGAGTCTGCCTTTTGCCCACGACCATAACGAGTGATTTGCCCCTCCCTGTCCTATCTTGAATCCCAAGCCTGGATTATTTTTCCCCTTCTCATCGCTGTGGGGGAAAGTGGGGAGTGAGCGGCTGTGTGGTACTCAGTTGCCCTCTGAGCTCAAACCACGACAATTATGTATTCCTATCAAGTAAAGAATGTCAACTACCATCACAGTAGAAAGCAGAGGACTGTATTAATGTGAAGTGACAAGACTATTGGTCTCCTCCTTCTTCTTTTAACTCCTCCTTCAGTTAAGGTTTTAACTAAGATGAAAATCAACTCAGAATCCAAGCAAATGAGAAGGGGAAACATCCTCTTGGGTCTCTGATTCATATGCAAGCTGGAAATTAAATAAGAGAGTGGAAGAGTAAGCTTTTTTCACTAACTAGATGTCATCACTAACTGATAAGGGATTGACATAAGACCCATGAAGTTCCTGCCGTAAAACGTAATTTCAAAATGAAGACATATTGAGAAATCTAGAAAGGATATTGACCAGCGGAAATAATCCTTGCAGGAAATTAACATACAAGAATTTTGAAAGACTATAAAAGCAATTAAAAAGGAAGGTTGCTTTAAATTCCACATATCTCTTTCCATGGGTGGAGAAAAGTTTTGGGTACATGTACAGTAGGTTACATAGTTTCAAATAAAAAACAAAAATAGTTTTCATACCTTTTGAAGTCTAGAAAGCACGTAAAATTATTCCAAAGACATGCATTTTCCTGGGTTCCCCCAAATCTATCAGTCTAATCAGTTGACGTTGAAACAGAGAGGTAATGGCATCTTTAAGATGTCAGTTTTCCAGGGATTTTGCTTGTGGCTAGCCACAGAGATTTCAAAATTTATCCTTCCTTTTTCTTTTCAGAAATAAGCATCAATTTTTGAAGCTTAGCTTTGCATGTACTTTGCTAAAGGCTGAGAAATACTGACCAGTATTTCTGCCAATTTCCATCTGCTTCACGAAGTCATTAATGTTTATTTCTTTTTTTTTTTAAAAAAAAAGAAAAATGGCTAAAAACCTATGAAGAAGACATGTTAGGAAAAATTCCCAAGATTAGTGACATAACCATAACACACCAAAATTAGAAGGCAGTTGAATTAACTTCAAGTATTTGGCCCAGATCATACCGTTAGACACATATCAGTTTTACAATTTCCCATTCATGGGCACAGATAATCTCCAGGAAGCTTTTGCAGAACACATGCTTTTTCCAGAAGCTGCAGCAGTTAAATAATAAGCTAAGACAGCTGGGTTCAATTTAGGTTGCAGATTATTCATTCACTCAAAAAGATAACCACTGTTAGGCTGGGAAAAACCAGCACTGCTGCTATTACTGAACCCAGTTGCTATGTCCAGCTTTTAACTGTTTAGAGCATTAAGGAAATATTTCTAAGTGGCTACTATTTGCCAGAAATAGAAAAAAAAGTACACAAATTTCAATTCTAAACACTGACAATTCTTTCTCAAAAATCACTACTATTCTTAAAACCCCAGGTTAGTATAAATTAAAAAGATTAAAAGCAGAGGAATTTGACATTTTCAACTTTTTTGAGAACATTTTGCATATACCTCCTATATTTTACTCTGTAACTGATTTGCCATTTTCTTCCTAAAATCTTCGCAAGTGGGGGACAGACTTTGGCAAGGGACTATTATTACAGATAATGGTATAACTTTTTCTTGTTTCCCTCATAAATGCACTATAGTAGGAAATAGCAGGGTTATATGAGGGTGGGTGTAGCATCTCAATCTATTTACTTTTATTTTCCAGCTGTCTCAATTTCGGTTTCTATCTACTCCTTTCCTGTCAGAAATCTCAATTGGTTATACACTGACTTGCACAAAGGCACTACAAGATTCTTTGCCATATGTTCCATGGGATATTTGGAGAAATCTTTATTCAAATTACCAGTCCTAGTGTTTGGTATGTTTCCATGTAGGCTTAAAAGCAAAATCTCTATCTAGTTTTCAGTACAAAGTAATCATTTGCCAATTTCTGATTTTAGTGATTTTTATTTTTTTTTTGCTTTTCCATCTGAATACCAAATCCTGTTGAAATACTTAAACGACATCTTACGGTGAAATGTGTTCATCAGCTACTCACATTTCACTCCAAGCATTTCCCACATGACTAACACATAACTTCACTGATGTTTTAATTTATCAAGAGTCTATTTTAGGGTGTAGGCCTCATCCTATCAAAGGTTTCCTCAGAAACTCTTGAAAAGGCAGAGAGAGGAAATCAACCAATACTGTTGCAAGAGTATCCAACTGCTTTGTTGCAGCCTGATTTATTTATTTGTAGAAGATATTAACCAGTTTTGGAGTGACTGATTAGAAGTATTACATGGCTAAAGCACCAGTTCCACACAAATATGGGACACCTGTACCATAACATATTTTTGACTGAAACCTGAATCATGCCTTGTAAAATTTACTTCCATGATCAAAGACAAAGCGGTAGCACCACTTCCTATACGGACTGAACTTTTTGTGACAGTTTGATTTTCTTCTTTAAGAGTTTTCTCATCTTCACTACTTACTCATCTTTTATTTCTTCATGTAATCATGATAGTTACTCTCAGAATATCTCCTCTGCAAACTATGTATCTCCATGCTTGCACACTGATGACTTTTATTCAAAGCATCAATTAACAGGTCAGTATCTTAAAAATTAGAGTGCCATAAGACCATTCATGGCAAGTTGGAATATCACACCAGTGCAACTGTGACTTGCAAAGTTTCCGTATATTCAGAAATGCAAACAAATAATCCTCCCAGTATTAACTGGTTTCTGGGTCTGAATCTGAGAATTGGTTTAATTACAGTATGATAATGATTTTTTACCATACATTCTTATTTTTCAGTGTTTATGTTCTACTGGCATTTCCCTGGAAACACAATGTGTTTAACAACATCTGCAAAAGAAAAGTTTTTCAACACAGGGACATTCTCTTTTATAAAGTAGCAAGCGTATTCATGACATAAATAGGCAGTTAAATTCACATCAGTGAAAGCTCACAGGTAAGTCTTCAAAGATAAGTAACCCACATCCATTTAAACATTGTGCTTTCTCAATGCACACTAGTATTACAGCCATTAAAAGTTCATCTGTTGAAACACAATGAAAAGAATTTCTGCAAGATCCAAAAGTTTTTGAAACATTATTCACCATCTCACCATCTACAGATAGTTACAGGAGGGCCACAGCTCCATCCTTGCTTATGGCTGCAGTGGAAATAATCGTGGGAGAAAGTAAAGTTCCCTGTACACTGGTAACTTGCTGACGACTGGTTAACTGGTTGTATTACAGTAATATATTCTCAGATCCCTTGATCTTTCACAGTCTTCACATGATCCATGTCTGAAGCACCATCTTCTAGTAGACTAGGAACCAGGAGAAATGACTCAAGGGAAGAACGAGAGCCCACAGATTTAAAGGGACACAGTCAAGGCTGATAAATTCAAATGTAATTCCTTGCTTTGTATTGTCATTACAGTAGTGCCATGTCATAAGATGCTGTAGTTGTGAGAATCGTACTTCAGAAACACAGTATTTTGCCAGTAGATCTATAATCATAAGCATGTGTGTACCAAGTTGAAGAAAAAAATATGTAGAGAAAAAAGTTTCCATATACAAGCTTCTTGCAGGAAAAATGTCTTTAAAGAGCATCCAAGCAGTATAGTATCTCCCAATGAGAATCCTTCAATTCCTATTGTTCTCATTCTTTTAATTAAGCAGCCTTTGAACACTTTAAAGAAATACTGAAGTTGCCTTAAAAAAGTGTTTAATAAAGGAAGTAAGATACATGAACTGCAGAAAGGATACAAAGTTCACAAATACCTGCAGCATTACCCGATTTAAGTGCACTATTATTAAAAGGACATTTAAAACATCAAACAACAGTGCTCATAAGGCACAAAAAAAATAGTTTTAAAATCCTTTCAGGGTTAAATATTAATGATGATCTTTAAATCAAACATCCAAGAATTCAAATGCTTTCATTATTGGAATATTACACCAGCTTTTGGTAACAAAGATGCTCTTAAATATTTTAAAATTATAATAGAAATTATTAAATTTAGCATTTAAGCAAAGAGAACTGGAGACATTTCAGGCAAAATCTGGGTCTCACTAAGGTACATGAAAGTTCAGAAATGGCAAAATATTGACAACTATTTCATGACACCATCTATTCACTTTTCATGCATGCAGCACTGTAAATAAAAAATAATAATAATAACCAAAAAAAAAGGACTTTATTCCAGATGCCTTGGCTTCTTAAGAGTTGTCCATAACATCTTCTATAAAAGGCCATATGAAATGTAAGAGTTGTTTCTAAATAAATGGATAAATATAGGCCATGACAATAGTGCCATAGCACAAGACCAGCACAGCCAGACCAAGATCAGCCGAGCCCACAGCCTGTGTTCACGGGACATTATGTAACCTATGGATAAGCCATGTACAGCTTATCATACCCTGTGAATAAATACAGTCTTACTTCCAACCAGGCAAATCGAGATAATAGAAGTAGCTTGCACCACTTTATGAGCTGACCATAAATCATTTCAGGAGGGTAGGGGGTAAGACTGTCCGATAAGTGCTCACAAGCCATAATTTCTCTGATCAGGTGACCTCCGGCACGTGATCTGTTGCCTGTGCCTCCTGGGACACTGCAATAGCAGCGTTATGTAAGCACTGTAATACTCTTAAATCAACTGGAAAAGCCCAGATACACAGTAAAGCACAGCTCCCTTGCCCCTCTCCTCCCTCAGTGCTTATAACTGATGGCAACTGAAATTTGTTAAGTGAGGGCCTGACTTGATGATGCACTGAAGTCACTAAGCAGCTCCCAGCTGCTTGCCTGGGGCTCAGGGTCCAACCCCAATGGCTCCCACAGCACAGTGTTCTCTGCGGGGGGATGTAGTGCAGCTCCCTGATCATCATCCCTCCACCACAAGCTGCCCCACAGCACACCAAACACAGGCAAGTGGGGCACTCACAGTGCAAGACACAAGAGATAAACTGCATACAGGCACTGATGTTGCAAGAATCAAAGGTGCCACCTTTAGGATTTTCCTAACAACTGCTGAAACACGCTGACATGCTTCTCTGCACCCTAAAAACAGACCCATGCAAACAACCAGTGTGGTTCTTTGAAGAATGAGTTTAAAGGAGTTCAGTATAGTTGCTTTAAGTCCTAGCGGGAGACAATGTGTTAATTAGTGCTACTGACACAGCCTCAATGGCATTTTTTGACTACTTGGAGATGAGAACAGTGACAAACCCTCTACAGCTAAAACATGTTCTAAGTACAGCTCATCAGGAACTGAATGACTTGTGTCTCTTAGAAAAATAACGGAGAATTTTTTCTGCTGTTGTTGTCTCAGAGTTTCTCTCTGTTTGAGCCAAACACCAATTAAAAGGAGTACAACTTTTTCTTGAATGGACAGACAGAATGATTCAGCTCTGATCCAGCAATGATGGCTTCTTCCTATCCTCTATCTCTGCAACATGTGAACCAGCCATAACCCCTGCCAGGGAGCCTCCAGATCCAAGATAACCCAAACCATCTTGCACTTTTAGTCACAGATGTTCCTCATTTAGCACCCAACAGTCAGCCACAACAGCAATTTAAGCAGGAGCCAGAGCCAAGGTTTCTGGCTGAGACTGTAACAAATCTTCCTTCATTTGTATGCATATAAAAATTAATGGATTTCTTTATATTGAAAAAGTGATATATAATTTCAAAATATGGTTTTGAATGTGATTTTTTTTTCATCTCTAGCCAGAAGTGTCAAGACAGACAAAGTGTTCTAGAGATCTCATTTTTGCTTGGCGAATCCTTGCAGGAACCAGTGTTTATCAGACTGCAAATTCCCAAGTGCTTCTGCTTCCAAGCTATTAATAGTGAGAAGGTGAAGCAATAGCAAGGATAAGAAATTGTAGCTGTGTTCTCTGTACCCTAAAAATGCCATATCCAAACAGCAATGTTTTATTAACTGTTTATTCCTTTGCAAGAGTGTGAGGTTTAAATGGAAAATACTACTGAACAATACACTTACACTGATGATGCCCCTCAGGCAGACTCAGTTCACATCACTATTCGAAGCACTAGCCACTCCTCTGGTTAACACAGAGAATATAAAAAATATTAGTACCCATTTTTTAATGTAATAAAATGCCAGTTAAATAACTGTCCCTAAGCCATTTTTTGGCTACTAGTGGATATTCAGATCCCCACACTGTGTGTCTGTGCTACCAGGCTCACAAGGTACAATAGAGACAGACCCTGGCATGAGATGCCTGGGGAAGTTGGTAACGAAATAAAAATGCCTTCATTTCTAACCAGCCCACACTCAGTCTAAGACTGATCTCCCCATCACTGAAGACAAGTACAATTTTCCCCACCACTTTCAATTACAGAAGGGATCCAGCCTTACAAGACAATAACAGTCTTTTCCATTTCTTGGCTCTTGTGACAAGCAAGAAGCCAACTGATGATCACAGGTTATTTTGAATGACTGCAGACGTACTGCTGATGTCTGGCACAAAGACTTTAGGGACTGAGAGCTCAAAGTCTTTCAGACTCACAGCCCAAGCTTAACTCTGAATTATCCTAAAATACCACACATGCTCATGCTGAGCCAAGCGAGTGCTTTTCTAGGAGCCATCTACAAAAACCTGTTTGGTACCTTGCACAATGTGCATGCATACGGGACTTCCACAACTGAGAAATTCTCACTGCTGTCTCCTAGCTCTTCAATCCATCAGCAGCTGAAAATTCATTTCAGCAGCATAACACTCCTGGTTACAAATTTTTTTATAATCCCTAGTGACAACTTATTTCTGTCAAAGACATGCATCATTTAGACATTAGGATCTAGAATGACAGGGGCACTCTCACCACTGAGATCACCCAAGTTGCCTTAAACATCCCTGTAGACTTCCAGCAAAGAAATCCTGAGATATGTGTCCAATGCATCACTGCTTCCATCAAACCCATCAGCCAGTTTCCACAAGGTGGCAAGGCAGAGAACAGGCTGTTGTGAATTCTTCAATTCACTCCGAACTACTGGCAACAGTCTGCACTGATAAATAAGTGAAGAGAGATGGTATATATAACATAAGCACTCAGAATAGCCTCTTTCCTTTCCCATTACATCCGAGTTTCACCTCCTTCCTCGTGAGAGATGATGCTAAAAGTTAAACCATACTTCTGTTAGTAGAACTCTGCCAGGCCTTTGGGCTGGCTGTGACAATGTTATTCCCACCTTCCACATCTCTCTGTGGTTGCCTTTCAGCCAAGAAAGAACAGGATAAACAATTAAGCAAATTTCTGTTTCATTTTTTTCTCCTTTTAGCCTGCAAATTAAAAATTAATAAAAATTAAACCCACAAGTACTTGGCTGAAACTCTGGATTTCCCCACCAAAACAAGTATTTGTCACCATTGGAAATTTTGCTCATCTAGTAGGCAACTGATGCTGCTATTTTTAAAAAAAAAATCTCTTAGTGGAAAAAAGTAAATAGAAAATAAACCTTTTGTCTGCTGCTGAAAATAGTGACTGTTTTTCACTAGTTCAACAGTACAAATCAGCTCAGTTCTTGTTTTGTTGTTAAAACTATTCCTCTGTGTACTTGTTTAAGATAAATTTATATGAATGCCATCAAAAATGAAAATGAGCTCTACAGAAGTTACTATAACAAGACTGAAGAACAAAAACAGTGAATTCCACATTGATAGAAGGAATTCAAGTTCCTATTAAGGTTCACTGGACTTTACCACCATGGCAAGAATTAATCTTAAATGATACTACTGCTATTACATACTATTACTATGACCAGCTTATTTCAACAAGGTTACATGTTTTTAGAGAAAAACAGATGTCATATTGATACTTCTGTGAACACTATTTTCCTGAAGGCTTGTGTCTTTATACACCACCAAACCAGATACATGAACAGTATCGGATTTGTCTTCCACCACCTTATTGCAACATGATTATGCCAAGATGGACTTCTCAAAAATTCTGAACTTCTTTTCTTCTCTTAGCATGTCTTGTTAATTTCTGCAAATTAGGATTTTTTTCAATGCCTCTTCAAGACTAGTATCAGGAGAGTTCAAAGGCAAGATGGAACACAGAAATACAGACAAGATTTCCTTCAGTCTCCTTGTAGTTTGACACTTAGAATATTTCTGAATGTAAAAGGGATATAAACTAAAGAGTGCTCTGCTGGAACAAAGGTAAAAGTAGACTACAGTCAAGCTTCTCCACAAAGAGCTTTTTCATAGGCTGAAATAAAACAAAAGCAAGAGCTGACTGTAAGTGCAGCTTCCCTTTAAGGAGAGGTCACAGGGGAGCAGTACGGTCAGGGACACCAACACACAACACACTCTATACTGGAAAGCACAGACTTGGACTGAATGTGACAAACAGGGATCACTGTTCCAACATCACTGATCTCTGCACAAGTAAGCACAAAGGCAAGAACACTGGAAGACTCATTTTTCAAATCAGCAGTGTTCTGGGGAAGCCTAGAAGAAATGTGACCTTGTAAAGTCCCACAGACAGGCACCATTAACATACTGATGCAAATTTCAGGTCAGTACAGGCTTCTCAGCTTCTTTTTCAGAATCTTCTGTAATTCCTCAGTTACCAAAACTCAAACGAAATATATTTATGTAGTCTTATCCATTGTTGTGGTTTGAACCTGGTCGACAGCCAACCACCACACAGCCACTCTCTCTCCCTTCTCTTCCGGCAATGAGAAGGGACAGAGAGCCAGGCTTGGGGTTCAAGATAGGACTGGGATGGGGAAAATCACCCTTTATGGTCACGAGCAAAAGGCAGACTCGTTAGGGGAAGAAAAAAAAAAACATACATTTATTACAGACACTAACAACACATAACAGAGTAGGACAGTGAGAAGCATTGCCACATCTTGAGAACACCTTCCCCCCACCCCTCCCTTCTTCCCGGGCTCAGCTCTGCTCCCGATATCTCTACCTCCTCCTCCCCCAGTGGCGCAGGGGCAGGGAATGGGGGGTGCAGTCAGTGCTGCCACTTCCTTTATTTTCGGTGGGGGGAGCTTCTGGAACTTCTTCCCCCTGCTCCATCATGGTCCCCCTCTCACAGGAGACAGTCCTCCACAAACTTTCTCCGACATGAGTTCCTCCCACGGACCGCAGCGTTTCCCACACTGCTCTGGTGTGGGTCAGTAACTTTCTCCGACTGGATTCTCTCCCACGGCTGCAGTCCTTCCCGAGCTGCTCCGGCGTGGGACTCCCCCGCATGCTGCAATCCTCCCAGCGCTGAATTACAGCAGCGAGGCTACCTTTTCCCATGAGAACCCGGCCTTCTTCGGGCACAGCACCTTGATAATCCAGGTGGAAGCCACAGGCCATAAATCAATGTCTGTTCCACTGCAGATCTTCATGGGTAGCAGGGGGGGGCCACCCTGCTGTCTCACCACAGGATACAGGGGGTTCTCTGCTCTGGCACAACTCCCCTTCCTTTCTTCCTCCGTTCCTTCACTGACCTTGGTGTTCACACAGCTGCAGCAACTCCTCCTCACAAGTCCGACTGCTCGTCACCACGTCCCTTCTTAAATACGTTATCGCAGAGGTGTAGCCGATTGGCTCCATTTCCCAAACAGAAGTGGAGCTGACTTGGAGCTGGGGGAGCTTCGAGAAGCTTCTCACAGGGGGCCGCCCCTATAGCCCCTCCCCTGCCACCAAAAAACTCCACCACTCACTCAACCCAGGACATCCATAAAGTCAACAAATCAATGCACTTATTTTTACTGTCTCATTTGAAAACTCCCTTGACAAATCCAGTAACCTTTTTTTCTCTTCCTCTACCTACGGACTGCAATAAATCAGAACTCATTTAACCTTTAGTTCACTGATAATTATCTACTTGGCATTGCAAGTACCTAAATCTCAAGCATGCACACTGAGATATGGCTATTTTGAACTTGACTGAAATGTCAGTGGGACTTTATATAAAGTTACATTACAAAGTTATTTAATCGAGGCTGTTGAACTTCCAAAACACCCTGCAAATCACTTCCCCTTGTGTCTTAATCAGATACACTATTCCTGCAAAACACAATTATCCTGAATTTTCCATACAGATCCACTTTCTTCAGATTCCCTTTGTAGACCTCTACATAGTTTGGGAGGGAGAAAAGCAGAGAAAATATAATAAGCTTAAAAGCCTTGAACAATGAATGATGCCTTTGGCAGTGCTAGATTCTGAAGAGGTTAGTCCTCAAAAGCAGTTTAAAATTATTTACTAATTTAAGTTGATTTTGAGCTGGCTGCAGACTAAAAGCATGCAATACAAGAGGTACCGTGGCTTAGCTGTGCTGTGGCATTTTGATAATGAGCATCACTGAATGTGTCAGAGCCTGAGATGTGTCAGAACTTTAGCCATCATGACATCACAAAGACACTCTCATTGCACAAAACAAAACTGAAAGACCAATTGTTGGTGCAATTTGGACTGTACAGTCAAAAGTATTTGTGTATTACCATGCATGACTCATTTCTTAACTGTTTACCACCATTTCCTAAAGTCACTTGTGTGAACATGAAGGGGATTATTGTGGTGTGTCAGCATTTCCTATAAAGACTGTATCCGCATCTGGAAATCCCCATCAGTATTTTTCCTCCCTCAGATCAATTCTAAAAAGGTATATTTTTTAACACCAGCATCTGTGTTTTGAATGTCTGTGTTTCTCTCTTTTAGACAGCTTACAGTGGAAACTTAAATTTTCAAGAGGGTTTTTTTTCTGTTACAATGAAAAAGCCATTATTTATATGAAATAACTTAATATCCTTTTTTTTTTTTTTTTTTTTAGGAAAATTAAATTCCCAGTTCTCATATTTGCATATCTAGAGAGCTTCCACAGGGGGTCCTGAGAAGGATAATATATACTTTTATTTTTTAAAATGCTGGTGAGGCTGCATCTACCAGTCTCGTCTACTGATCCTCACGGTTGTGCTCATCTTCAACCTGATTTTGTCTCTTGAACACAGTGCTTTCCGTAGTGGTACTCTACCAAACCCTTCTCCTTTTTTCCCCCCCAACAGTAATTCTGGCTACCACTTGCATTCCTGATGCTGAGGAGTCCCTCAGCCATCTGAATTTGAACTGAATTTGCTGACTGAGGCAGCATCAGGGCTTCAGGGAAAGGCCCAAAGGATGTGGTCCTCTCTGCTACTATGAAAAGAGGGACATAATTTCTCACCAGGTAAGCTCCCATGCTCTTACAACACTATGCCCTAGTTGCTCACAAGTAGGCTGTGGTTTGCAGTGTCATTCACTGGATGTCTCTCTTGCTTTCAGAGCCTTTCACTTCTAAATGACATCTTCTACCCTAAGAAACTGAACCTGCTTAAGAAAGAACAGCAGACAGTCAATGACACCCTGGCTTCAAAAATGCTTGCAAATGCAAACTGAAACTTCTGTGTCCCAGTCAAATGCTTATAAGGACTTTCTGTCTACATCCTCTATGTCCCATGGATAAATGTTGCAGTCTATTAACACTTGACAAAAATTTTGTGAAAATCTGTAGCTCTCAGCAAAAATTGCTCCATTCTACAGCTGGTGTTAAAGCATTTCTCCTGTATTACTGGTTCTTTTTAGCAAGAACCATCTCTACAGGACAGATCAGTCAGTGGCCTCACTAGCAAAAACAAGAAACACTGGATTTGGAACATATCAGTGAGGATCAGAAAGGAAAAACAGTAAGAGAGGAGTTTCTTGCAAGATACAAAGCCACATACATCTACTTATATTCCATTTAGTCATACAGAGAATACTCCCAAGAACATATCTGTGCTTTAAATATATCACAAGCCAGGGCTTTAACTATTTTCAATTATTGTTTACTAGTGGAAGAAGATGCTGATGCTGAAGAACTCTCTCAGTTTGACTTACCTCAGAATCACAGACAGCTGTTCCCACTACCACCACAGTAGTTGGTGTCATCACTGGATATATTATTTCATGTCCTCACCAAACTTTTAGAGTATCTTTGTTTTGAATATTCTTTAACATGTCATTAGTAGATCAAGGAGGAACCACTTACTTGAGAATTCCAGTTCAAAGAAAATCACTGTGCAGAACTTGAAGTAGAAAAATACTCTATTTTCTTTCCCTAAATATGCAGAACAAAAATTCTATAATACATTATAATGAAGTTATAATGAACATTAAGATTTTAAGCGATTAAAAATTTCCATGCATGTTTGTGCTGGGTTTCTGTGGCACATTCTTTTTTTTGGTAGCAGGGGAGGGGGCTACAGCAGTGGCCCCTGTGAGAAGCTTACTGAAAGCTCCCCTGGCTCCAAGTCAGACCGACCTCTGGACCACAGGTGAGCCAATCAGCTGCGCCTCTGCGAGAATGTATTTAAGAAGGGGAACCTGAGAGGGGGTTGGGACTTGTGAGGAGGGGTTGTGAGAAAGACAAACACCAAGGTCAGCAGAAGAAAGGAGAAGGACATGGGGGAGGTGCACCAGAGCAAAGACCCCTGTATCCCGCGGTGAGACGATACAGCTGTCCCCTGCCACCCACGGAGGTCTGCGGTGGAGTGGAAGCCAACCTGAAGCCTGTGGAGGATCCCACACCAGGACAGGCATCTGCACTTAAAGTAGGACGGGACCCTGAGCGGAAAAGCAGCCCTCGTTGTTGTGGTTCAGCGCCGGGAGGTCTGCAACACACAGGGGTGACCCACGCCGGAGCAACATGGGAACGGCTGCGGCCCGTGGGGAGGACTCATGTCAGAGAAGGTGTGTGGAGGACTGTCTGCAGTGGGAGGGGAGCCACTTGGAGCAGGGGAAGAATGTGCAGTGTTCACCCCCCATCCCGAGCAGGAAGGAGCGGCGAGCTGACTGCAACCCCCATCCCTGCCCCCTGCGCTGCTGGGGCAGGAGGGAGAGAGATGGGGAGCACAGCTGAGCCTGGGAATAAAGAAGGGGTGGGAGGAGGTGTGTTTTTGGATGTGGTGGGCTTCTCACTGTCCCCACCTTGTCTGTTAAGTATTGTCTGGTTAGCATTTGAAAAGTGATGTTTTCTTTTCTTCCCCTAACAAGTCTGTTTTCTGTCTGTAACCATAATGGGTGAGTGACTTTTCCCAGTCCTTAGACGGATTCCCTGCGCCAACTCCTCCCCTATGTTCTCACCGCCCATCTCTGCGATGAGGCGGGGAGTGAGCAAGCAGCTGCATGGTGCTCAGGTGCCCTCTGGGCCTAAACCACAACAATGTTCTGTAATTGTAATGAATTAAGCTACAAAAATTACCTATACAAAAATGTTTGATATGTTATGTATAAATATCTCACAAGCCCCTGTTTATTTCAACGTATCAAAATCTGTCTTCCTAGCCTTAAAACCTTGAGCCTTGATGAAAAATTTGAAAGCACAAATGAGCGTTTCAGGAAGCATGACATTTTCATCACCTGTACAGTGCCTGAAGACCAGGTCCTTCATCCTCCAAGAACCTGTAGATCTGTATTGATCTCTAAGACATACATGGACAATGTACCCCTGACCATCCCCCAGGCTAGCCATAGCTCATTAATGCTTCAGACTATTCGACCAGTGTGAGTAACACTACGTGACCACCCTTCTGTCCTTCGTTTTTCACACCCACCACTTCAGGCAGATCTACACTGCATACCTACCCTGACAACTATATAAGTGTTGGCTGGGAACTTACCTGACCTCTGACCTCCAGACCTCTGCCAAAAGAAGCCGTTTGCACAGAAGATGCAAAACAATTTTTTCTTCTATAGTTTGTTTTACTTGTATGGGCTTCATAATGACTTTAATCACAATGCTACTGTTAATACAGTAATCACAGGTATTTGCCAGAGTCATATACTAATATTTCCATATTGATACAGTGATCCTTGTTTAGCTACAGCCTTCCTTTCCCACTGCTACTGAACAACAGCCTACAGGCAGAGTTTCTGACATGCGGAGCTCATTTTGTAAAATTTACCTGGAGCTGACTCCCTCTACTCAGTGAAAAAGAATAGAGTTGCTGTCCTGCTGTTTTTATAAAACTACTCCAGTGGGATCAAGATACCATCCAGCACAGTGAGTCATCTCTGCAGTTTTATATATGGGAAAACAATTCACGAAGTAGCACGGGGGGAGGTGAGACTTAAAGCAAACTTTATAGGGGGGGTCAAGAATAATTTTCTTGACAGTTTTAAGGATTGGTTAAAGTTTTATGCTCTGCTGTTGTGAACATAAATAGTTAAAAACATATTATGCAATGGAGATGATGTGTAGTACTCAATTAAAGCATCCATTATCTGTATTTTGATACTGTCTCTCACAGTACCCTGCTGGACAAAATGTCCAGCATACAGCTAGACAAGTCCATAATATTTTGGGTGAACAATTGGCTGACAGGTCGGGTTCAAAGAGTTAGAGTAAATAGTGTCACATCAGGCTGACAGCCAGTTCCTCAGGGCTCAATTTTAGGGCCAGTGCTCTTTAATGCTTCCATAAATGATCTGGACACAGGAATCGAATGTATATTAAGTCAGCTTGCTGATGGTACTAAATTAGGAGGAGCAGTGAACTCCCTCAAGGGTAGAGAGGCCTTACAGAGAAATCAGGATAGACTTGAGAGCTGTGCAACCATCAACTGTGTGAAATTTAACAAGAGCAAGTGCTGGATTCTCCACCTGGGAAGGGGTAATCCTGGTTATATGTACAGCCCGGGGGGGGGTGGGGACGGGAGGTTGGAGAGTAGCCCCGTTGAAAGACACCTGTGGGTTTGGGTAGATGGCAAGTTGAATAGGAGCCAATATTATGCACTGGCAGCCAAGAGAGCCAACTGTGTCCTGGAGTGCATCAAGCACAGCATCACTAGCTGGTTGAGGGAGGCAACTGTTGCATTCTACACAGCACTGGTGTGGCCCCACCTCAAGTACTCTGTGCAGTTTTGGGCACCCCAGTATAAGAAGGACATCAAAGTATTTGAGTGTGTGCAGAGGAGTGAGACCAAGATGGTGAAGGGCCATGAGAACAAGACTTACAAGGAGAAGCTGAGGTCACTTGTTGGGAAGGATATTATCTCAACACCAAGAATGGAAAGAAAATTCCATATACTATACCTTATGGGGAAATTTTACTGACTGTGACGTCTCTGAACTTTTATTACTTTGAAATCTTGTAGTTTTATTTAGTATTTTCCTAAAAGCTCCAGAACTTGGAGGCAAATGATTACCTGAAAATGTCTACTTTGTGGACTTTTAAAGTAAGCATTTGGCCCCTGAACTTGTTGGAAGGTTTGGAAACATGAACACTGAAAGCTTCAAATTAAAACCAATATAAAAACAGTCCAGAAGTACTTTTTAAAATTAATGCTTTTAATCCAGCCTCTCAGTATCATAATGGCCCACCTCATGATATTTAAATGTTCACAGCTGACTATGCTATATATGACAATAGCACGGCTTGTCTCATTAAACTACCATAATTTGCAACTTGGATACGCAACATAAAATATTAATCAGCACTTCAGAAGCCACTTTCATCCCTTAATTTGTAACAGGATAATGCTCTGCTTAAATCTGCTCCAAAAAGCCTGGTAATATCTCTTCTGCTAATATCCACATTTTGCCCTTTTATTTGTGTTTGCAGCAGACACATGTACAATGGAAGCACCATTTTTAGATACTTTACTCTGGTCAGATGGTAGCAGTACCTTGCCATTTTCTCTGACCTACCACTTCATTCTAAAGTCTGCCAAAAGAGGAACTGCAGATTACAAGAGATAGGACATATGCATCTAAGTATCTCCTATCCTGACACATGAAAAAAATGGACACATACACAAAAGCACGTATCTCCTTTGTCTAACTATAATGTGTACTGCCTCATGACTGGGAGTGCTTGATACATAACCATATACAGATCTGTGAGTAGGGGATGCATTGCAGTAATTTCACTTCTAGTTCCACAAGGACAAGTAAAGCACAGGAACATGAAACTAAAAAGGCTTGCCTGTCTATGGGGAGACTCTAATTGGATTCAAGAATTTTAAATCCATCTCCAAATGTAGAGAAGCAGAGAGTGACTCACAGGCCCTTCACGAAACAGTAAATTAGCAGGGAAGATGAGGGTTATGTGGGAAGAAGAACTGCTAAAAAAAACCACATACATTTCTAGTGTAAAAAAACAAGTACAAGTAATGTATTTATATGGCACATAAGAGCTTCATAGTTCCTGAGAGAGGACCAGGACCATAACAGAGGAAGAGTAATCGCCACATACAACATCAGCCCAGAAGCAGCAAACTGCCAAGGCATCTGAAAATAGGCAAAGCTGGTTTAGTCTCAGTGGCACAGCTACTTTTTGTAATGTTGCTCAAGCAACCAAGCTGTAAAACTGTGCGTACCAAATTAGTGTTGTATAAAGGAAGTGTCTGTCACACCCTCATTTTGTCCTCACAGCAGCAAGGACACAGGCAGAGGACTGGATGTGTATGTAGGATGCCACTGGGTTATGCTTATTCTTATAGTTACCTACATCAAGAGCTGTAGCACTCTGAGGGCAAAGCAATCTCTGTATTGTTACCTATACACAGACCCTCCTGGACCTTTGCTCTGTGCAGCTCCACTGAACACTCCACTGAAAAAATACAACAGAGGTTATTCAGGTTGAGGTCCACTGCTTGGACAATTCTTCGCAAGTGATTAGTTCATATTAAAGAACCACGATCCCTTGCAATGCTGCTCAGCGATGTCATTAACTGTTACGTGCAGAAAATTATAATAGCCCTAGAAAACACAAGTAAACAGAATGAACAGAGCTCTCGTGAAGGCTGTTTGCATAAGTACAAGTAAGCAAAGCATCCTTCCTGCAGTGTGACAGTAAAGTACACCATGGAGCTAACATTTGATTTTGAAAGATTTAAAGAAAAAAAGTAAATCTATCCGCTTTGCATGAATGCACTCTGTAACAAAATGGGCTTTCTGAAAACTTCAAAAGATCCATGAAGCCTTGCAAATTTTGACATCCACATGCCTCTATCAAGCAAGACTGCAGAGATCACAATGACTCTATAGAAAGATATATAGTAAAATAGTGTATTTACTGCAGTTACTCCTATACACTGTATCATCTTATTAAAGAGATACAAATGTCCCATCACATAAAGAAAATGAATTAGAGCACTGTTAATGGTTTCTTCATGTCCTCTATGTCGATCACCAGTTTAAGTGCATGCAGCTCTGCCTGGGGATGGATAAGGAGCCAACCTAGAGTTTGTTGGGCAGGATTAAAGGGAAAGCCAGGGCAGGAGATGTTATAGTGGGGGTCTGCAACAGGCCACACGACCAGGAAGACTGAGTGGATGTGGCCCTCTATAGACAGCTAGGAGCAGCCTCACATTCACAAGCCCTGGTCCTCATGGGGGACTCCAACCACCCCGATACCTGTTGGAGGGACAACACAGCAGGGCATAAGCAACCCAGGAGGTTCTTGGAATGCACTGATGATAACTTCCTTCTCCAAGTGACAGAGGAAACAACAAGGAGAGGTGCTATGCTGGACCTTGTTCTCATCAACAAGGATAGGCTGGTGGTAATTGTGAAGCTCAAGGGCAGCCTTGGCTGCAGCAACCGTGAAATGGTGGAGTTCAAGATCGTGAGGGTAGAGAAGAGGGCACACAGCAAGCTTGCTACCCTGGCCTTCAGGAGAGCAAACTTTGGCCTCTTCAGGGATCTACTTGGCAGGGTAACATGAGATAAAGCCCTGGAGGTAAGAGGGGCCTGAGAAAGCTGGTTACTATTCAAGGATCAACTCCTCCAAGCTCAGAAGGTCAGGTAAGAACACCAGGAGGCCTGCATGTATGAAGAAGGAGATCCTGGACAAGCTCAAACATAAAAAGGAAGCCCACAGAGGGTGAAAGCAAGGACAGATAGCCGGAGGGGAGTACACTGAAACTGTCCAAGTAGCCAAGGATCAGGTTAGGAAGGCCAAACCCCTGACAGAATTAAATATGGCCAGGGACATCAAGGGCAACAAAAAAATACTTTGCATCTATGTTGGTGTCCTGGGTTTAAGTGGTGGGGTTTTCTGGTAGGAGGGGAGGGGGCTATAGGGACGTCCCCCTGTGAGAAGCTTCTCGAAGCTCCCCCACCTCCAAGTCTGCTCCACTTCTGCACCAAAACTGAGCCAATCAGCTGCACCTCTGCCATAATGTCTTTAAGAAGGGACCTGGTGAGGAGGAGTCGGACTTGTGAGGAGGAGTTGCAGCACGGTCAGTGGAGGAACAGAGGAAGAAAGGAGAGGGGAGGTGTGCCGGAGCAGAGACTCTCCAGTATCCTGTGGTGAGACAACAGGGCAGCACCCCCTGCCCCGCCTTCCATGAAGATCTGTGATGGAGCAGACACTGATTTACAGCCTGTGTTTTGCATGGATGACCAAGGTGACTGTGCCCAAAGAAGGCTGGGATCTTGTGGGAAGAAGTAGTCCCACTGTTGTAGTTCAGTGCTGGGAAGATTGCAGCATGCAGGGGTGTCCCATGCTGGAGCAGCTCAGGAAGGTGTTCTCAAGATGTGGCAATGCTGCTCACTGTCCTACTCTGTAAAGTGTTGTTGTTATTGTCTGTAATAAATCTATGTTCTTCTTTTCTTCCTCTAATGAGTCTGCCTTTTGCCCATGACCGTAATGGGTGATCTTCCCCTCCCAGTCCTATCTCGAATCCCAAGCCTGGCTCATTTGTCCCGCTGGGACAGAAGGGAAGAGTGAGCGGCTGTGTGGTTCTCAGTTGCCCTCAGTTCAAACCACAACAGTTGGTGATAAAAGGAAGACTAGGGAAAATGTGGGCCCTCTCTGGAAGGAAACAGGAGACCTGTTTACCCAGAACTGGAGAAGGCTGAAGTACTCAATTTTTTTGCCTTAGTCTTCACTGGCAAGTGCTCCAGCCACACCATCCAAGACGCAAGAGGCAAAGGCAGGGACTGGGAGAATTAAGAACCACCCGTTGTAGGAGAAGATCAGGTTTGAGACCCATCTAAGAAACCTGAGGGCGCACAAGCCCATGGGACCTGATGAGATGCATCAATGGGTCCTGAGGGAACTGGCAGATGAAGTGCCTAAGCCACTATCCATCATATTTGAGAAGTTGTGGCAGTCTGGTAAAGTTCCTGCTGACTAGAAAAGGGGAAACATAGCCCCCATTTTTAAAAAGGGCAAAAAGGAAGACCTGGGAAACTACAGGCCAGTTAGTCTCACCTGTGTTTCCTCTTGGAAACTATGCTAGGACACATGGAAAATAAGGAGGTGATTGGTGACAGCCAACATGGATTCATTAAGGGCAAATCATACCTGACAAATTTGGTGGCCTTCTATGATGGGATTACAACAGTGGCAGATAGGGGAAAAGCAACTGATGCCATCCACCTGGACTTGTACAAAGCATCTGACACTGTCTCACATGACATCCTTCTCTCTAAACTGGAGAGACATGGGGATTTGATGGATGGACCACTCAATGGATAAGGAATTGGCTGGATGGTTGCACTCAAAGAGTTTTGGTCAATGGCTCAATGTCCAAGTAGAGACCAGTAACAAGTGGCATTCCTCAGGGAATTAGTACCAGTGCTGTTTAACATCTTTGTTGGAGACATGGACACTTGGATTGAGTGCACCCTCAGCAAGTTTGTTGATGCCACCAAGCTGTGTGGTGCTGTCAACATGCTGAAGGGAAGGGATGCCATCCAGAGCGACCCTGACAGGCTCGAAAGGTGGACGCCTGCAAACCTCATGAAGTTCAACAAGGCCAAGTGCAAGGTCCTCCACATGGGTCTGGGCAATCCCAAGCACAAATGCAGGCTGGGCAATGAGTGGATTGAGAGCAGCCCTGCAGAGAAGGACTTGGGGGTATTAGTGCATAGAAAACTGACTGTGAGCCAGCAGTGTGCGCTCGCAGCCCAGAAAACCAACTGTACCCTGGGCTGCATCAAGAGAAGTGTGGCCAGCAGGTCAAGAGAGGTGATTCTGCCTCTCTACTCTGCTCTCAAGAGACCCCCCTCCTGGACTGCTGTGTCCAGCTCTGGGGCCTCCAGTAGAAGGAGGACATAGATCTGCTTGAGCAGGTCCACAGGAAGGCCACAAGGATGATCAGGGGGCTGGAGCACCTCCCTGATAAGGACAGGCTGAGAGAGTTGGCGTTGTTTAGCCTAGAGAAGAGAAGACTCTGGGGAGACCTTATAGTGGTCTTCTAGGACTTAAAGGGGGCCTACAGGAAAGATGGGGAGGGACTCTTCATCAGGGAATGTAGTGACAGGATGAGGGGTAATGGTTTTAAAACTAAATGGTTTTAAACTAAGAGGGTAGATTTAGATGAGATATTGTCATAGTTTCAAACCAGAAAGCAACTGAGCACCAGTCAGCCACTTACTCTGCCCTTCAGCTCCAGAGCTGGGAAGGAAAAAAAAAGAGCAAAAGGGTCAGGAATAAAGATAAGGACAGAGAGGGATGACTCACGCAGCATAGTCATGGGCAAAAGACAGACTAGTTAAGGGAAGAAAAAAGGAACATAAATTTAATTCAGACATTTAACAGCAACAACACTTAACAGACAGAGTAGGACAGTGAGAAGTGTTACCACATCTTCAGAACACCTTTCCACACCCCTCCCTTTTTCCCAGTCTCAGCTTTGCTCCCAATTTCTCTACCTTCTCCCCCTCAGCGCTGCAGGGGTTGGGGGGTGGAGATAAGGTGAGTCCTGCTGCTTCTTCCTCCTCTGGAAGGATGAACTTCTCACATTCTTCCCCTGCTCCAGCATGGTTCCCCTCTCACAGGAGACAGTCCTCCACAAACTTTCTCCACCATGAGTCCCTCCCACAGGATGTAGCGATTCCTGAGCTGCTCCAGCATGGGCCACTCCTGCACGTTGCTATCTTCCCAGCAACAAACTACAACAGCAGGGGCTTCCCAAAGAGTCCTGGCTTTCTTTGGGTACAGCCACATGCTCTCTGGCATGGGGTCCTCCACAGGCTGCAGGTGGGCCTCTGCTCCACTGGTAACCTCCATGGGTGGCAGGGAGGCAGCCCTGCTGTCTCTGCTCTGGCATACCTTGTGGGTAAGTACAATGGTTAAAGTTGCACAGACTGGCACTGCTCCACTTATGTACTAGCAATAGGGCTTCTGCACTTGAAATGCTACAGCCAGCATAGACACAGAAGAAATATCCCATCGTCTTCCCACAACTTCATTTCTGAGTGGTCATAGCTCTCCTTAAAGAGCAGGGCAAGACTGGCACAAAAGGTTACGCACCAAGGAATGATTTCTTCCTTTCATTGTAGTAAATACTGTAAACCACAGCCTGACTACCTAGGGTTTCTCCAAGCCCCACAGCTGACAGACACAACTAGGGGTGCTCCAAGACATCACCCACTCTTTCACCAAGAACACACTTTTGCACGCAGCTGACATGTAGCTCTTGTATGGATAAAATAGAAGACACCCTGAAGTGCTCTTTTTCTCTGTTTTCAAATCTGAAAGTCACATTCATACACCTCAAGGCCAAGTCTGCTTCACCTGTATGTCTAGCAAGCCAAGAAAGTCCACACAAAAACACAAATTCAGGCAGTGTCCCTGTGGAATAGCCTTTAACCTTGTCCTGGGTTGAGTGAGTGGTGGAGTTTTTTGGTGGAAGGGGAGGGGGCTATCGGGGCGGCCCCCTGTGAGAAGCTTCTCGAAGCTCCCCCAGCTCCACGTCAGCTCCACTTCTGTTTGGGAAATTGAGCCAATCAGCTGCACCTCTGCGATAACGTATTTAAGAAGGGACGTGGTGACGGGCAGTGGGACTTGTGAGGAGGAGTTGCTGCAGCTGCATGAACACCAAGGTCAGTGGAGGAACGGAGGAAGAAAGGAGGGGGGAGGTGTGCCGGAGCAGAGACCCCCCTGTATCCTGTGGTGAGACGGCAGGGCGGCCCCCCCCTGCCACCCATGAAGATCTACGGTGGAGCAGACATTGATTTACAGCCTGTTGTTCCTGCTCAGATGATCAAGGTTCTGTGCCCGAAGAAGGCCGGGGTCTCATGGGAAAAGGTAGCCCCGCTGCTGTAATTCAGCGCTGGGAGGATTGCAGCATGCAGGGGAGTCCCACGCCGGAGCAGCTCGGGAAGGGCTGCAGCCGTGGGAGAGAATCCAGTCAGAGGAAGTTAGTGACCCATGACGGAGCAGTGTGGGGAACGCTGCGGCCCATGGGAGGAACTCATGTCGGAGAAAGTTTGTGGAGGACTGTCTCCTGTGAGAGGGGGACCACGATGGAGTAGGGGGGAATAAGTTTTGGACACTCCCCTCACTGAACATGAAGGAAGTGGCAGCACTGACTGCACCCCCCACTCCCTGCCCCTGCGCCACTGGGGGAGGAGGTAGAGATATCGGGAGCAGAGCTGAGCCCGGGAAGAAGGGAGGGGTGGGGGGAAGGTGTTCTCAAGATGTGGCAATGCTTCTCACTGTCCTACTCTGTTATGTGTTGTTAGTGTCTGTAATAAATGTATGTTCTTTTTTTTTCTTCCCCTAACGAGTCTGCCTTTTCCTCGTGATCATAAAAGGGGGATTCTCCCCCATCCCAGTCCCATCTTGAACCCCAAGCCTGGCTCTCTGTCCCTTCTCATTGCCGGAGGGGAAGGGAGAGAGAGGTGCTGCATTGTGGTTGGCTGTCAATCAGGCCTAAACCACGACAAACCTCCATGTCTTGACCAAACCTATGATTAAATAGGAGGTATACCAATCTGTTTAAACAGAGAATGGTCTTCACCACATATATTAACAAAACTATAAATTCCTTGATGGATTAAAGTATTATTCATTATAAGCAGTATTTATTACAACTTGCCAAGCTTTTGTGAGAACTTTGGGAAAGTGTAGCCGGACAGCCCAAATTTTAAAAAGATGATGAATTATGATCAACTCATTCTCAATGCAGAAAATTTACCTCTCCAAATAAACTCTCTTTATCTAAATCTTCAACTCTACAAAGAAATGAAATACAATGAATTAAAAATAACATAAATGTACAGGATGTCCCCATCTTTCTCCTACAACACACAAACAAAAAAGCTGCAGTGCAAATGAAGCATGGGAAGTTAAAATTCATGCCATGTGGCTCTGATGAAGTGCATTGCTTGACTAGAAGTATCTGGAAAAATTAAGCCTCCAGAAGCCAGGAGACATCGTGCTCTTGACTCTTCAGATGGATGCAGAGGCCAAGGACTTCCTATACTCACCTAAGATGTTCCACTTCCTAGAAGGAGCTTTGCCCACTGAGTGCAAATTAAATCCATCTTGTCTTTCAGCCCCATTAGATACCTGATAAATGGCAAAATCCCAGCTGACATCTCATGGTGAAATGGTAGGTCTATCTCTGGCTGAAAAGCATAGTTTTAAAACAATGTATTTCAAATCACTAACAAGAGACAGATATAGAAGTACCATTACTCACCAGCACTATACACTTGGGCAATTTAGCAAGTCAGGAATTACACAACACGCCTCTGCAGCAAGACCAGCATAAGGCAAGATCATATTCCCCTCTACTCACTGGACTCTGGTTGCATGAGAACAATGACTCCCATCAGCAATAAACGAAGAGATATGTAACAGCAATAAAACCCAGGATAGATAGACATTTGCCCTCAAGGCCACATTTACCATAGCCATCCTTCTTGGCATACCAAGAGATCAAGAATTCAGTTTCCTCACTACTTTGCAGCTCATTTTCAGTGTCACATCTTTGGCATACTGGTGAGACAAAAGTGATGCAAAACAGGGGGATGAAATCACAGCAAAGCAGGAACTGCCAGTGGGGATCCCTTAGTTACTAGGAATATCTATTGCCCAGCTTTTATTTGCGTGCACAGAAAATGAGTGATTAAGGATCCTTTACTTCTTAGGCCAACTAAGGCAGATACCAGAGCTCACAGCAGAGCATAGAAGTGGCTCCTCAACAGCCTCCTGGGTTTGCATGATCCAGACCATGGAGATGTGAACAATTAGTGCTGTAGCATGGCACCCAGTACCTCAGGTCTGCTGAAGATGATACTCCTCGGCAGCAAGACAGCAGTGTTACCTGGAGCACCAGAGATCACAGTGAGGCACACTGCTTTTCAAGAAGTCACTGGCCTCTTAGCATTTCATGGCTCTGTAACAGGCCCTGTGTAGTTCTGTGCCTCAGAAGATGCAATCTAGTTCTTTAAAATGTGCTCAAAGTAAAGGAACCCACTCTACCACATATGTTCACCATTATATCATCTCTTAAAGTACAGTCCTCTCCGTCCCTAAATCTATATGATTTATTTTCCCCGTAGCTGATGTTACTTTCCTTCTTTTATCTACCTACATCCTTACTTGCAAAGGAAGTTAGTAGTAGCCAAGAAATTTACTAAATTTAAAACTCAAGTCAACCCTTCAGCTGAACAGAGAGCTTTTCACAGCTGTGTGAAAATGAGACTTTAAATATTCACATGACATAGAAAAGCCCTCCTGGACTTGGATTATTCCCTGCAGTTTTCACAAGGGTTTGCTTGTGAAAGAATTTTAAATAACGCAAATAAAATTGAAAGATAAATGCTTCACAACTACCAAGTACCTTTTCCGGTCTGCAGGTCCATTAGCATTTCAGTGCAGATCAGGAATTAACTTTTAAAAATAAATCTCATGGTATCCCCACTTACTCCACTATGATTTAGATTGCAGAGCACTCTTGTAGCATGTGAACTAGATTCCTTTTGAATGAAACAGAAGCAGAAATTTCTCTTCAAAAGCTCACCTGATGTGCTTCAACCACTAGCAGGCATTCAGCCCACAGGACCAGAGTAGAGTTAGTCCAAAATCAAACTCTAAATAAGTCTAAAACCTCCACTGCATCCTCTGCACCAGTTGTTTTGTTCTACAGACCCATGCCTTTTGCACTGTATGACTTTCCAACATAGGCATAGCCTCAGAAGTTCAGATCAGCTGCTGCATCACTCAATCTGAAAGGAAGCAAGAGGGAAGGGCAGAACCACGCACCTGTGAAAGATCTGGCACACATTTAAAACAGGAATAGCTCCCAGAGGAGGTAAACTGTAAGGAGGCAAAATGGCTCAGAGGAATTATTGCTAGGCTGTCAACTGTCTCCTGCTATGTGGTGTTTTCCCCTCAAAACTCTTAAGTCTTATATGGTTATAAGAAAACATTAGCTTTTACCCTTAAAAGAACTGAAAATGTAAAACCTGAACGCAAGACAATTCAAAAATGAAGAAAAATGAGACAGCGTTATTAATTTTTAAAATATATTGATTCTGTAATGTTTTCTTAATGTTTGGGAGTATAAGGTGCAAAAACACTTGATTTGAAAAAAAAAAAGGCACTTAGTTAAAAATTACCTCTGAACACTTAAAATAAATAAGTAAAATACCCCCAAATCAGCAGAATTTAGTCTGCAGAATGTTTTCTTGCTGCTGTTTAAGGGCATGTAGCACATATATTAGTGTACGTCTCCTATCAACAACCAGGTCACCTCCGTTGTTCATTTCCAACAAGTCCCAGTAGGAGACAAAATTCTGGGAAAATTTCTGAAAGTATTTGTTATTCACTGCTTGCTTGCAAGACCTTTGATATTACAATAGAGCAGTTGCTAATGACAGCACCCTTGTTGTTTAAGAATAAACAAGGTATCAGAACAAATCCCAACCTTTCTAGCCTGCAAACCAAATACATTATTTTGTAGAGCTAAGGAGTCACAATCATAGTCACAATGAATTAACTGTTTAAGTCCCAGCTTGCTGGTGACATTGAGATGGTGCAAAGGGAACTGGGCCCACAAACCCTGCTAGAAACTCCTCAGATGTCAAAAGATGACACAAAAAAAGAGGCAAAAGTCACTTTTTTCTCCTTCCTGGTCACTTTGCAGCAAAGATGTGGGAAGAAATGGTTGCAGAAGAGGGTACTGCTGGACAGGGTTGTGGTAGGAAACAAAGTTGCTATAACTATGCTTTGATTTCTTCCAACCCCATGGCAGGCCTTTTTTGTCAGGTAGGTAGGTTTATCTATGATAGGATAGGACTGAGTTCCTGTATCTTTCCCTCAAGACTTCTCCATAGCTTAGCACAGAGCAGCCAGGAATGGCTGTTGCTTCCTTCTAAAAGGTACAGAAGGTTACCTCCGCGGCAAGCCCACATAAACAAAATTGGGCCAACAACACTTCAAAGCACTCTCAGCTCTCATCCAGAATACTAAGGGGCAAGTTGGCATTAACTCATCTTTGGTTATTCACACCAATAATTTTCGACATTGCATATCTTAAATCTGTAACCACTAACCCAGTCACTCTCAGTGGAAACAGTGGAGACTTCAAGCCAGAAAGGGACACCCCAACCAACTACTGACTTCTGACAGTGATACAGCCACAGTGTGCTGTCCTACCACGACTACTTGCATGACATCGCATTAGAGGATAGAAAAAAACAGTAAGAGAGTCATAATCTTTCTCACATCCTCTTTTATTAAGTCCTCAGTGTAGTGCTAATAAAATTCCTAAAACACAGCATGTAAAGTTAACACCTGGTCCCACTCTTCCCTCTTGCTGTCTCTCTGCTACCTGCTCCTTCACATGCTCTCAAAAGCCCTAAGATTCAAGCAGGTTTCAACCCTGGATGAGCCAACCATTGGGTCATTACACATACTCCTGATCTGATCTTCATTCTTTAACAAAAACACTCATTTGATATGCATGGCTTCTCCCCCTGCTGCTTAATTCACCTTCCCAACTTTAATTTTATTACAAGAAAATTAATATGTCATTTAAAGGAAATAAAGTTCTCAGTAATAATATGTTACAAAGGTCTGAAAGAAATAACAAGTAGAAATCAGGGGAAAAAAAAGGTCTACCGCAGTGAATCTGTTTAAGTTCTTGTGGATCAAGAAGTTTCCCTGGACATAAGTGTAATTAATCTATGAACACAAATGAGAAAAACATAGAACTAGAATAGTCTGGTTTATTGCAGCTTCATTAAATTTTCAAATCTCTCCTGCTCCAATGTGCTGTGCAAGAAGAGAGAGAAAAAGTCCTTCACAGAATGCAAGTGAACAGGATATAACAGCACCATGTCTGCACGTCTCTATAGAACCTTTCAAATCTGCTCAGTAAGACTGCCTGCTTTTTATAAAAGTTGCTAGAAATCCCATATAGCTGCTTTTAATGTATGATTTGGGAAGCAGTCTTGTTCTCAAGATGGGAGGAGTAAGTCAGCAATTACCGTACCAGAGCTAAAATTAACAGCAACAGAAATAAGAGTAAGGTCAGTCCTTGGATATCACTGACTTTTCTCCTACAGTTAGGCAAATATTTTCAAATTTAAGTCCATCCATACTCCAACTTGTTTTTATCTCAGGAACTTATTTTATTATTGAAATGGTACACTGCAGTGGTACCAGCAGACCCCAGTAAGAAACACAACCCAAGCATGATCAGCTGTTTTCTTGGCCAGTACATCTGAGACGCGCATCAAGAAACACAAAAGCTTCTGGAGCTGAGGCTTTCTAGACTTTAAGCGCCACAAACATGCATGTTCAGAGATTAACAGTGATATGGGGCAGGAGGATATATAATTTAGTCACTTATGCTGAGCACTGAGCAGAAGGATAGCTCCTTTTCTAAAGATATACTGAAACTCTTATCTTACTGTCAGCACCTATGTTTTCTCACATTGAAGTAACAGAGCCTTCCCCCTGCATCACAGTTATGGAGATACATGACGAATTGTGACAATTTTGCCTTTAATCATGAAAAGCCATACATCTGTACAGCTAGTAAATCTGTTACTGCATTTTGCCTTTGCAGCCTAGCCAGGTACTTTCAGTCACTGGCAGCACCTCAGGCCCCAGCACAGTCATCGCAGCGCTGCAGAAAGCCCTAGGAACACACTAACACAGAGCTCAGTTTCTGCCCAAGACAGTTTTGAACTTCAATGAATTGTCTGAATGAGTCAACGATCTTATACAGGCACTTTGCTGATCAAAACCTATCAGAACCTCTGGCAGTCAGCGCTGGTGAAACTTCCCAAGTGCAAAACATAAAAACTGTGCCAGGCTGCTCAGGACAGCAAACTCTCCCTAGAGGAAGGAACAAGCACCTGGGTCATGGAGAGCTTATTTTCCAGTGACTGTGTAGCATTTTTTGTTAAAAGACTATCCCCAAATCAGAGCAGCAGAGAAGTGTTTCTTTTTCCTTATTCTTTCTCCGCGTAAGACGGGAAATCTGCAACAGATGGAGTCATAATCTTAGAAGCAATGTTGGATTTTACCCTCCTTAGTCACATTTGATTCCATGCTGTCATGGTTTAACCCCAGCCAGCAACTAAGCACCACGCAACCACATGCTCACTCCTCCCCACTTCCAGTGGGATGAGGAAGACAATAAAAAAAAAAGTAAAGCTCACAGCTTGAGATAAGAACAGTTTAATAACTAAAAAAATACAATAAAAACAGCAATAATAAAATATAATAAAAATAACTGTAATGAAAAGGAATATAATGAAAAAAATATAAATAAAACCCAAGAAAAGACAAACGATACATGATGCAATTGCTCGCTGACCGATGCCTCAGCAGTAATCCACCCCTCAGACAATTCCTCACAGTGTATGTACTAAGCACGATGTTCTATGGTATGGAATATCCTTTTGGCTGTTTCAGGTCACCTGTACTGGCCTTGCTCCCTTCCAGACTCTTGTGCACCCTCTTGCTGGCAGAGCACAGGAAACTGAAAAAAATCCTTGATTTAGGATGGGACACTTAGCAACAACTGAAATGTCTGTGTGTTATCAACACTATTGGCACACTAAAAACAAAACACAGCACTGTACCAGCTCCTAGGAAGAAAATTAACTCTATCCCAGCTGAAACCAGGACACACATATACTGACGGACACAATTAAACACACACTTACCTCTTCAACCCACTGGTGTTCTTTAGGTTGTATGTGTTTTGGGAACACTGGTCATCTTTTCTCCTGGGCAGGAACAATACATACTATCACAATGTCCAGATTAGGAACTGAGGATCCTGGATACAGTAGGCTAATAAAGGAGGAAACAGCAAGTGCTGGCTTCATTCACTAATGCCTGCCATTCCTTCTGCCTCTAGTCAGAGTTATCCATGCATATTGGAGCACAGAATTTGCCTCTGCTCAGTTTTCAAGGATTCCTGTTGAGGAACGCCCCACTCGTTCATCCTCATTCATCTTTCTTTTGGGTATCTTACTCCCACCCCCTTTTTCAGTAAAATAAACCCCAGAATACTCTCCAGAGAACGCCCAAAACTCTACAGTCTATTTCAAGCATTACAGATTTTTGGCCATGAAAATGCAGCCATTCTGAAAGGTGCCAATCCAGACCTTTGAGGAGGGATGTGGCATCTGTGAAAAATCACAGGTCCCAAATCATCCTGACTTAAATTATTTTGAATTACAAAGTTGCAAAACAAAGAAAATAAGTTATGTATCTTTTGATATCAGGTATTTGTGGCTCTTACGTTAATAAGAGAATCCCACTCCTTCCATGCAAAGCTAACTTTTGCTGCTATGTGCCCTTTTTGTAGCAGTTTACATAAGTGAAACAAACCAGACAAAACTGATAGAGGAAAATATATTTTTCTGCATGAAAAAGTTAAAGATCTACATTATTTATCTAAGCCTGCCTCTGCTTTATGGTCATATTTTAAGTAATATGGTCATATTTTAAAAAACAAATTTAGACCATGAATAATAGAGGTACCATAAGATCCAGCCATCCTTCCTGAGAGACACACTTCCATTTGTTAATGCTAGTGGAAGGCTCATTGGATTATGGAGTCTAATCAGTAAACCATGTACACGTGGTTATTTTGCATGTCAAGGCATGCAAATATTTCCACATTCATATGTTTTGGTTCCTAAACATATTTGCATATTGTTGAACCTTCTGCATGCCTCAGTTCTCTTTTAAAAGTTCTTATTTTCTTTCATAACAGTAGAAAGTAAAATCAAATTCCATCCATTCCTGGCCAGTGCAAGAAGTGGGATGAAGTAACCAACAGAAAACGCAATTAGGACCTGCTCTTAAATACTGAAACCTCCTTTCACTTCAACTGGAGCAAGCCCCAGCTTCAACTAATTCTGTTTTGATGCCAAAGATAGCGTTGTAGAGAAATACAAATTCAGCTGGTGAATTAGTTGAGAAAATTACACTAACTGGTCAACTCTAATGCCTTGACCAGTTCTATGCAAACACTCTCATTCCAATTGAAGGATGGGGCTTAGTCTGCTGTCCTCAGATCCGTTTTCAAACAAAATCAATAAAGTTGAAAAGCTGTTCTTCTACTGGCAAAAAGAAATCCATCCTTTGTAGGGTCATACTCTACAGTTGTAAAATTGCAGCACTTGAAATTTAGTCATTAGATTATGATGCTGTAATTTTCCAAGACAGACAATCTCTAAGTGACTCCTCTGGAAAGACAAACACTATTTTTGACATTTATACCTCATGAATTACTAATTGGTTTGATGAATCTAGATTGATTTTGCATGAAAAAGATTCTTTGGCACATACCTTGAAGGCTGAAAATTGTACAGACTGGAAAAAGACTCAGCAAAAATAATTTTCGAATTGGCTAGCTCTGCTTAAAAGAGCAAGTCCCGTTAGATGAAATCAAGAATACTTTTCAGGAGAATTTTCCTTCTAGGTAAAAAACAAAACAAAAAAAAACCACACACAAAAACAAAACAAAACAAAACAAAACAAGCAACCAAGCAAGCAAAAAAACCCACAACTTTCACCTCATTTGGAACATGTTCTATTATCACCCTATTTTGTTGTGGTGGCATGCTTCCCCACAGAAAGAAGTGATGTCCAGAGCTCCAGGATACTTCATAATGGGAAACAAATTGTGTCTTCCGTGTTACTGCACAACACTAACTGAATTTCTTAATACAAAGGTGAAAAACAAGCTTTATTTCAAAGTATTTAGATTTTTTTTTTTTCACATTTAAATACCTTTTGCAGCCAGTAAGAACTGGAATTCAGGCAATCAAAAAAAAAATAACAATTGGTAAATAGAGAAATAAATAACACAAATGATTAAAAAAATCAAACTGAAATCCACAAAAAGATGAAAAAGGCAGACAAGGATATAAACATTTTAATGGTGTAAAGTGCTTTTCTGCCATCAGAATAGAGGAAAAAAGGGGGGGAAAGCCAACATTTTTCTCAATTTCAGAACTTCTACTTACAAAGGATTCAGTATAGTATCCTAATCTGACATAGTGATAACAAACCCAAGGAACATAGGACCAAAACACAGCCCAATGAAAATTATATCAATATGATACCTGCTGTTTTGCTGACAATAAACCCAGCTAGGGGCACCCATCTATTTGGAAATAGATGTGGATTCATTTCACTAGCCCTCCCCTCGTGACAGACCCATTAGCCGAACCAGTGGTTAAATTTCTTGTTCTTTCAGGAGGTCCTCTGACATCACACCAAGACACTTTTACAGGCTGCCACTAGCAACGTTACACTGCTGCTGCCTCAGCAGCTCCTTTGCTGGGATCAAGTAACACCCCTTCTTTGGTGGGGAAACAGTGATGGGGAAGGAACGCGACAGCAAACTGCTGCTCCTCGGTATGACCCATGCAATGCTGCAACAACTACTTCAGTCCAGTTTCAGTCTAAATAATAGGAAATTATTTTTAAACACTATTTAGTTACACAGATATGGCCTCCATCGTGGGCAGAAAAGCATCATCAGTATACATCAATTACAACTACATATCCCTCAGTCATTCTGTCCTCGTCTGCCACAGTGGTTTTCATCCATAGACAAAACTGAAATTATGCTGAACTCCAAACAGCCACTTCTTATTTTTCATTTTCACCCATGGAGGTCTATAGACCCCCCATAAATGGAAAGCTTGTGAAAAACATGAGCAGAGAAATACGAATTTCTATCTTTTTTCTCTACTTCAGGAGGGAAAAAAAAAAAAAGGTTATTTTAATTCCTAAATTCCTACCACTTCTGTGACAAATTAGATGGATTCCTGTGATATGTGCTATAACCTCATGTTTAAAAAAACCTAGTGTTTTGTCTCCAAGATTAAGTACAGGATTAGATAAGCACTGAAGGCTAGGTAATTCTGCTGTGGCAAAGATTATCACAATAATACTGTAATAAAACTACATGCTGTAGATCAGTTTTCTTTTGTCTGCATACCTCCATATATTTAAGAGAGAATAAGCAGCACCATTGTCCATCAGGGACCACTAAGTGAGAAGAAAATGAGGACCAGAGTCACAGAAGTTGTCAGAAAGGACCACAGAGCAATAGTTTTTCGTTCCAGGAGAAAAGGCTGTTGGAAGGATGCTTCGGCTGCCCCTGAGGGTACCACAGGCTTTCACTGAGAAGAGAACCATAGGCCTGCTTCATTAGGGTGCTTCCCACCAAACGCTGTCCATTCACAATTTCTCTTCAGACATACTCACAGAGTGGCAACAGCTCCTTGTGGCTTGCAAAGCAGATTTTCAACTCCTTCCCTTCTGCTGAGCTTTTAAAAGTTGAAGACTTCACTGGCACACTACTGGGTCATGACAGTCAGTGTTCAAGCTCCTCAACTATTCATCCTCCACAACAAACGTGCAAGGCCACCTCATTACCTCCCTTACATTTGCACTTGACAGCTATGTAAAACTACAGGATCTTCTGCACAGTAACCTCTCCAAAGTCTGCTTCGGTTGAATCTGTTTATGCTGCTTCAGCATGTTTTTGAAGCATGCTATCAATCAGTATACGAGCCATGAGGGCACATTTAAATCTTAAAGACACTGTTTTGCATAAATGACCAAGAACAGCCAATTCTTCCTTGTTGTGTAATACATCCAGCAAAGATGAAAATCGAGATATAAAAAAAAATCTGACATAGGCTGTGTTTTGAGTATAGCATCCACAGATATTCTTTGCCTCCACAAGTCACTGGGAGAAAAACTGCAGATGGGTGTCAATCAGCACTATAGTTTTATATATATATACATACATAAAAATGGGAACCACATGTATCAGGTGGAAAGATACTGCAGTGACAGATGCTTGAGAAATCCTCCCCAAAAAACAAGCCACTATATGTTTTGTACACAAAGCAGCAGTTCTTTCAATTAGACTTAGAAACGGTTAGAAACTGGATCAGATTCTTTAAGCCATCAACAACTCATAACAGCTACACAGTATCCAACTAAAGGGCAATTTAGATTCAGGTCAATTTTTCACCCTTTCACAATTATGTAATATCAATAAAAGGACCCATGGGAATGATGCCATATGTGAATACTATATCTGGCAATCAAGCTAGAGTGCACAAACAGAATTATTTTCCCTACCTGCTGTGGAAATAATCCCCTCCACAGCAAAGCAAGTATTTTTTCTAAAATCGGTCTTTATTCCCAGATGAAAAACTTGGTCCCTTTCCTTGATCTCAAAATGTACTACTCCACACTGAGAGAAACCAACAGATGGGTGGTAACACATGGTTCTTGAGGAGAGGTTTCTAACAGCCAGTTTGGGCACTATCCTCAGAGCCACATCACCTTGCAAATGGCTCTCCTTCCTCTTTCCTCCACCTGCTGACAAATTTCTACATCACAGGACACAGGAGCTATCCAAGTCCAACCTATGGAACACATAGTGCAGCAGCCACACTAGGAAAGGCAGCCTTGCCCAGCTTCCCAGAGTAGCCCACACACATACCTTCACATACATGGGAACTGACCATAATTTGGTGGCTAAGACTGAGAGGAAACATGGAAGGAGAGAGGCAGACCCAGTGCAAGTCCAGCTTCAGTCACGGTCAGCTGGAAAAGACAGCAGAGGTGCTTTCACTGGAAAAGCCCACGTGGCAAGCACGCACAGGTCCCACTCCACACTGCAGGACAGTCAGGAGCGTATTATGAATATGGGACTTGATGGGGATTTAGAAAAACACTGATATCAACACATCACTCTCCACATTCTCTATCAGTACAAAAGGAATGGTAATGATTGGTTAGCTGCAGCTTGAGAGTTCAGCAAGTGTGAAAACACGTTGTATATAAAAGGAGGATTGCTTCACCCATTCCAATGAAAAACATTTCACACACTTCTGACTAATGAATTTAAAAAACATTCATCTACATGAGCCACAATATAAACATCATTTGACAAGGAGATTAAGTTCTATCATACTCATATTCCCACTGATTTAAATGGAACCGCTCACAAGTTTATGGTGATGCACACATTCAGGCAGCCTGCTGGATCCACACTAATAAGCAGACACTCTTCCAGGACACCTTCAAAACAAATCATCAGTGTTTTCAAACTCTGTCTCAAACCTAACGTGCTCTTTTTTTTTTTTTGCAAATGAACCTATGTAAATAGATTTGAATCAGTGCTGAATCCCTATGAAGCTCACAGGATTTTGTGCTATGTGGGTAATACAAGGTAGGAGTCTCATTTGCTCCTTAATAAACACTAGGGTCAACCTCTTACTGTGCATTTCACAAGCTGTCTTGTTAAACAGGAAGCATGGTACTGTCTGGCTACAAGTCAGAGCATGTAACAAGACAACTAGAAGTGGAGTGGAAGACATTTCTTCATCTGTTTAATTCAGTAATAAAACTATTTCTCTATAAAACTATAACCTGGTGACTTCTGTGTTGTCTACAGAAGCAGAATACAGTGGTAGAAAATAAATCATATTATGGGCCTTTTGGTTCAAATCACCACATTCGGACTACTATTTAAATGTCAGTCACATTCATTCAGTGGTTCCTGGGGGAACCTCGGATGTGGCTATTACCAGCATTTTTATTCATTTGTTTCGCTATGAAATTATTACTTTCTGAAAGCTTAATTTTGACTGTGCCTCACAAGAGCTATATTATGCAGTGAATGCAGTCATGTGGAAACAAAGCCTATGCTTTTTTAAAACAACTCTGTTCAAATGCCCCAGACTGTCAAATCTGTTTCACCCAAAATTATTCTGATGGTTTTAAAGCTTTACACAAACCTGTAGGAAACTATAGTCTCTCGGTCACACTGACACAGCACTAATGACAAAGAAGTCTGCATGCCTAAATAAAAAGGAACCATTTGGTGGCACAGCACTTAGTTGCCCATTTCCAGAAAAACACTTTTCAGATAGATCTTCTTAGGTCCAGGATGTCTGACAGATTTGCAGCAGTACAGTTAACATTCAAATAGGGCTACTTCTCCTTCTTAGGTGCTCTGTGGGTAATAGCAGTAAATGAAAAACCTAACCTGTTCCATACTTGTCAAGCTAACATCTTGTAACTCTACACGATTGTCACATCCAGACTCAGCCTCCTTTCACAAACTCAGGAATATTTCTTGTAAACTTTATGTTGCTGCACAGAGGTAAAACTCTTATAGTTTTTCTGAAAGGCAAAAGGGGGAACACTCCGTTCATTCTAGGAGGAGCAAAGTTTCCTCCTGCTTTTCAATGACTCAATGCTGTTGGTGCATGGAATTTGACAGGCATTAAGTTCTTCAGCACAGCTTCTAGTAAAAACCAGAATAGCAGTACTGCGTGCAGGTTAGTTTGACATTTTACAAGTCAAAAAATGATGAATAAAAAAAAAATGCTTACACTGTATAAAATAATCCAGACGTGGAAGTCACACAATTTTAAGTTGTGCTATGGAAAACAGACTTCCTTTGGATGAGACAAAAACTTTTTATAACATTTAAATTGCACCACAAATCTTTATACTTCTAGTTGGAACTGTATTTTTTATTAATGATATTGTATGCTCATCATCATAAATTCTCTGTGTATAAGGGGTGCTAATGTTACAACAAGAATAATAGCATTAAAGATAGAAAGAAACTAAACTAAAGACTTTAAGACTTCACAGTGTTAAGCTGGTTTAAGGGACAGAGCAACCTATGAAATAACTTGAAATTGTTCCCAGCATGACTTAGGACTCTATTATGACAGCACATCGTACACAAGTTCTTGTGTGAATAAGAACCAAAGGAATAATTCCAAATTTTTAAAACTTCCAACTTATTTGGTCCTATTTGGGAAGTTTCATTCATACCAGCAATGTCATTCCATATTTTACCCGAGGATTAATCCCTAGTCAAAAGGATTACTCCCTAGAGTAAGGTCAGCACAGCTAAATCCTGGATTTCTCACTCATACTGAAAACAAGCCAATAAACAGATCAGTCTTGCAACCTACTTGTGAGTCCCTATCATACATGAATGTGTCTTTGTGGCCTGTGTACAGTCTGTGAAAGTCAAGGCTGGACCCAAAAGTCCCTGGATCATTTGATGCTAGGCTGCTAAACCTAGCATCAGAAACTTAATATTTTTGTTCCAGCCAGCTAAAACTATTCCTTCCTTCTAAATTACAGTATTGCAGGCAGTCAGTGTGAGGGTATCATCTGAAGGACAGAACAGCATGCACAGACCTTTCTCACCATGGTCCCTCCAAAAAAGATGTTTACCTCTGCTGCTGCAGAGGCATACTCATTAGCTTACAGTAATGGAGAACTGAGAATTCTACTATTAAAAAGTGAACTTCAGCTTGCCTGCTTCTTAAATGGGGATGACACAGACACTGTAACTCTTACTTTTCAGTACCAGAACTCAGTGCAGCAATGATGATTCCCAGGTGTCTGATAGCACTGTAGGTACCAGGGGGATAAATAACAAAGGTGCAACAGGAGATGGGCACTGCAGGACTGGCTCGCGCACCCTTAACTGCTCCTTACCACATCTGTCATGAGCACAGCAGGTTTCTCATGAAGCTTGTCCTACCGATGATGCAGCACAATGTGGTATGAAAGGTGAGACACAATGTCATTCGATGCCTACATGGGCCCATGAAGGACTTGACATATCCCATTGCGTTCAGAGTCACAAAGGGTATTGGTGTAATTGCAAGGCATTGCGAATCAGAATTTGGACAAATTCTTGTATCAGGGCTCATTCCTTCAGGAACACTTCCCCAGGGGGGCAACAAGAGATGAGATGGAAGAGAAAGGGAAAAACACAGGTGTTGAAAAGCATAACGGCTGCTGCATTTTACATGCCTGCACCCACAGACTGCTTACAGTGACCAAGACTGTTACCTGAAGATGCCTGCAACGACGATTTGTAGGAAATAACTGGGGATTTTATATTTAGTTGCAAGCAAACAAACAAACAAAAAAGAGGCATGTTACACTGGTCTTGGTTTCAAATCTCTAATTCCAAATAAATCCCCCTGACTTCTATGAAACCATGTTAGGTTTATCCCCAAAGCACAATGAGTCAGAACCTGATTCAGAAATTGTAACCTTACAGACTGTAACACACAGATTTTGTATTATGAAACAACTCGAAGACTGCTGAAACATCAACCCTGACCTTCCTGCAGTGTCACATCATGCCTAAAGTAACAGGACCAAACCTCATTATTCATATTTCAGCTACACCCTGGAGCCAAAAAACAAAACAAAACAAAAAGGTCATGTTTATTGATGATTTACAAAGTCAGGCTAAGGAAACGCCGATGGAAACATGGTGCACAGCCCTCAGTAGAGAAGGTCCGTGGCCCACGGCAGATGTCTGCCCCAGCGGCAGCCCCTGCCCCCCCCCCGCCCGCGCTGGTCCCGCGGGGGCAGCCCAGAACCCGCTCCCACACCCCGGGAGCCTCTGCCCGCCTGCCGCAGCGCGGCCTGAGCCGGTGGGAGGTGCGGCCGGACGGCACCCCCTGCCCCCACGCACGCGTGCAGCCCATGCACCCACGCAAACCCGCGGACACTCGTGCAGAGCCATCCACGCCCGTGCACGTTCACTCACCAAGCACACTCCTGCGCGTTCGTGAAAACCTGTGAACCACTCGTGACCCACGCACACCCGTGCACGCTCACTCACATCCGTGCCCAACATCCGTGCGAACCCTCTCACCTCGCACACCCGTGCGCACGGATGAAAACCCGTGCACGCTCACGCCCCACACACACACGCGCACACCACGCGTACTCGTGCAATACGCACAGCGGCGGATGCCCACGCACAAGGGCGCACGGGCGGGCAGCCGGCACCACGCAACCGACTGCACCACGCAGCCGAGCGCCGCGCCGAGCACCTCGGCGCGCAGCCCGGCCACGCGCGCTCCCACGCGTGCCCGCCATGCACCACCCTCCTCCGCTCTCCCCTCCACCTCGCCGCGGGGGTACCTGGGTCGCTTTGTGGAACTGCTTCTTGAGCCCGGCCACCGACATGGCGAGGGCGGCGCGCTGCGGCCGGGCCGAGCGGGGCCGAGTGGGGCCGAGGGGCGACGCGGAGGTCCCGCAGCCGCCGCCGCCGCGCAGCCGGAGCACGCCGCCTGCCCACTCGCGCTGCCCGCACCCGCGCGCCCGGCGGCGGCTGTCAGGTGTCGGCGGCTGTGCGGGGGCGCCGTGACGTCAGGGCGGGACGCACCGCCCTGCCACCGGGCGCTCGGGGCCGCCCCCCCGTCCCCGCCCCCCCGGTGTCACACATCCCCCTCACCCCAGCCGCCACACACCCCCTCTGACCCTCCCTCCCCCCCCGGGGCGGCCATCCCTACCCCCCCCGCCCGCCCCTCCCCTCCCTGCGTGGACCTCGGGCTCGCGGCCGCAGCGTCTCCCGACAACGAGTGGTGCGCCGGTCCCCACGGGGCATCATCCGCGGAAAATAGACCGAAGGGAAGACGTCAGTGGAGGGATAGTGGGGAGGAGGGGGGAAGGCGGTAGTAGAGAGGAGAACAGCGCGGTCCAGACACCCGAAGGAATGTTCGGAGCCCTGCTGGCGTCATCGGGCCTCATGTGCCTCGCACCACAGGCAATGGTCGAACCCTGGCTAATTGGGATCCCTCAACAAGTGCTTTTTTCTTCTCCCTTCACAGTGTCTGTGATCTGTAGAAAACCAAGTCCAAAGCCTGCCCATTGTAACCTGTGAGTGTGGCTTTTGTCTTGAAGATAAAAGCCTAGAACCCAGATAAAATTGTTGCACTCGAGCAGTTCCACGTTACAAACACTGACAGAACAGTAGCTAACAGTGCTTGGGCTCTGCCAGAAACAGACTCGACAACATGAGCAGTGTGGTCCAAACATGACGATCCTTCTCTGCAGGCTGGACCAGTCACTGCCTGTGTGTGCTGCAAATTAACACAACCAAGGTGCACGCAAAGGTCTTGCCAGCTGTTGGAAAGCAGTCGCGCGATGTTGGCTGTGTAATTCCACCACAGCAAACACTCAACACGAGCTAGTTAGACAGGATGACCGCATTTTCAGAAGCACCTAAAGCTGTTTCTAAACTCCGTGTGGACTTGCCATGTGTTGTGGCAGCACACAGGCTCGGTGCAGCCAGCCGAGATGCGCTGCTACACTCTTCAGTCCTGCATGCCATCCCAGCTCTGTGCGGCACAGGAGAAGCGACTATACCACATGTATACCTCAGGGCATCCAGAGGCAAAGCAAGGCCTCCACATCACCGAATCTCACTGACTTCATGCAGTTCTCGGAGGTGACTTACAATGAGGGAAAGGATCTTGAACAAGACTCACGCCAGTGCTTTTGGAAGTATTTACCAATGTTGTTCATAATGAGGAATGGCAAACCAAGAATATCCCTCTCTTCACTGTAGAGTGGGAGATGATACCAGCCTCACCCTGGGCACAGCAGGAGGCACCGCTTTCTGGCCTAGTCCCAAATCCGCATAGAAGCACTTCCATCCACTTTAGTGTTAATATTATTTTAAAGGATGAAAAATGAGACCATATGGAGATTCCAAGCAAGGAGTGGGAGTTTATTGTGCTAGCCACTGTGCTTTTGACAGAAAACTCCCACTGTACCTATTGCTTGGGAAAGGGCTCTATAGTCTGCAAACATACTAAAAGCTAGAAAATAGACCTATGAAAGACATAAATGTCATAATTTTAATTATCTAAAATGAAGAATATATTTCTATGTTACTAAATAACTGGAATGGTTACATTTTAGGATCTGGAATTTGCTGGCTATTTCAAAAGAGTACAGTTCTATCTGCTACAAATTTTAAGTGAAAATTACATGAATAACAGAATAAGTAAGAGACAATGTGGGCATAGAAAGGCCCACCAAATTCAGTTTCTGGGTGATAAACTAGAGATACAAGGCCTCATTTTCAAGGGTATTATGCCCCTGACAGTTCCCATTGCTTGTTAATTAAAATTACTAGTATGCTGCTTGGCTGTAAATCAGCCCAAATAGTAGTTGAATGCCCTCAGTCATCTTATTTTACTGGCTGTGCATATTTGTATTCTTGCAGCTGAATCTAACACTTTTACTTGTGCTCACACTTCTTTTTTTTTCTAGAACACCTATATTCCTGGTAGTGGAAAGTTTTTATCTTTATTAAAATAAAATTTATGTGTGTCAGTGTCAGTGGACTTAAAACTACTTTGAGTAAATTAAATGGTGACACTTGTTGGCCAGAAAGAACTTAATTTAGTGTTTGCTCTTCAGTATATCATGTCATTTGTGACTTCTTCTCCCAGAGCAATTTATGTGAATAATGCTTTGAACTCAGCTTCAGTGAGATGGATTCTGGTTTTAATAAACTGTAGCGAACAATAACAAATTATGTTTGCCTATAATGTTTCACATCTCATTTTAAAATATTTGTATGTTTTTATGAGATCTATGAGTATATATGTGTATCTATATATATTCCAACTCCAAATCCCATTTTAGCATGAATAAAGGTAATAGGCTAAGCACTTATTTTTATTCCATATGGCAAAATAAAATTATAACAATAAAAACTAAAATGTCATTGTTGCATATCTAAGCAATAACCAAATGCAGTAAGTGCTTTTTTAAGTGCAACCCTAATCCTGTCTTTTGTGCACACTGTTAATGACTTTAGGTTATGAAACACTATAGTTCTTACATAACATACAGCTGATTCTGCATATTTAGAACTGTATGCTACTTCTAGGTATATTTGTTTGCATTATCTGATGATTTTAAGAGGAGAAATCTTTGCTAACTTTAACCTGTCATGCAAGTACAACAGGGAGTAGTATATAGGAAATGACCCATCTGTCACAGAAAGAATTGCATTTTTGGTTACCAAAGAACTGTAGTGTGACCTTGTAAATACTGCTGGTTTGGTAAAGATCATAAACCAAATGTTTTTATTAACCTATGTGATAATACCATTCCAAAGAATTTAGAATAAGATTCTTCTCTATTCTGCCAGTTGCACAGTCATGAACTCCGCAGTTTTTTAAAGAAGGTGAAGAAGATGCAAAAAAGCCCCAAACAACTAACCACACCAAAGAAAATAAAACAAAAACAAAACAAAACAAACCACAAAAAACAAAGTAGAAAAATCTCATACTTGATCTTCAAAGGAGCAACTAATTTGAGGTAGTTCATATGTTAAACCATTGATTCAAAATGCCTGATTTTCAGAACCTCTGACAAGTAAGCATTGTCAGAGTTGTTTGAACAGGACATTTTGGAAAACCTTAGCTTTCTCTAGCAGAATGCACAAAATTTCACAATCTTTTTGAAAATGTAAGTCATCTAAACTGTGTAACAGAGCAAAACATTGTGTAAAAATCTTTTATGGCTATCTAGGTAGTAAATAATTCCTTATAGATGTCATTGTAGCAATTTGCATCTCGCTACTGTGTTAAGCCTAATGGCAGAACAAGTTTTCTTTTTTTTTTTTTTTTTTCCTGTAATATTTGACTGTTGGCTGTAATCAATATTTTCTTTAACACACAGTATAAGCCTTGTTCCCATTCACTTGAACCCTGATTTCAGTCTTACATTTCACTTACTTCATTTGGACACAGACAAACTAAACATGCCCAATTTTTCTCAAAATACTATTTTTTTTTCTTTTACAGTGATGTTTCACTCCTACTCTCTGGCCATACTTAGGTTCATTCTCAAGTTCTCCCTCATATTTTCCTCCAAGGAACTTAAATCATTTTACAGACAGTGAGTAAAGGGTCAACATGGCTAGATCATTTGAAGAGATTTGGTGGTTGGTCTACTTCCCATTGTCAGGAGATGAAGATGCAGAGCAGAGCCCCAGACATCTTCAGCCTCTGCAGATATAGTATCTGCTAGGGTCTTCCCAACAGAGACACAGGTAGAAATCTAGGAACCTTCCAGCAGAAGCATGAGACAGAATAGCCTCCATGCTGTTGCATCTCCTTTCCTGAGTAAGATGATTTAACGATGAAGGTCTGCTGCACAAAACTGATCTCTAAATCCAGTGAGAATTGAATCTGCAGCAGCATTTACTAATTCATACTGGAGGACTTTAATCAAAGGGCAGAATGGCATCATGTCTCTTGAGTTTGCTTTGTAAACCTCACATCCAAATTCTGAGCAAGTTAAATATCTCTTTTAGGAAGTATATGTTGCTACTATGTGAGGTGATACAACTATTCTCATTCTGAAAATCATTTTTTGAAATAAGTGGAAAAATTCATTTCAGTAGATCCCAGAGAATTTGATCCATATATTTTTTGGTACAAGCTCCTTTTTAGACCTTTTTTTTTCTTAAAACTCAGTCAGCTAATATTTCTACAGCACAAAGGGATGTAAGGCATAATAAAATCCCTTGATAAATTGCCTACCAAAATAAAATAAAGTGCTAAAAATACAATAAAAACATTAGGGAAAAAGTACTTGAGCCAGGGAATTCAGAAAACTAATTCCAGGAGGAGATGGTGTGGCTGCATATTCTAGGTCCTTGCAGAATGTGCAGTGGAAGCAAATCACTCTGTTCAGCACTTAAGTAATAAAAGCACATTGAAAAACCAAAGGTCAGTATAATCAAACAAAAAATAAACCATCAGGCACTATGAATACAAGTTTTTCAAAATGAGTAACACAGAAATAGTAAAATGTATTTGGAATGTTCATTCACATTTCACTGGGAAAGAATTTGGACATTTATGAAGTTACTTATGATACTCTGTCAATGATTTTACATGAAATCTTTGTTGATATTATCATCACAATGGTTGCGTATGACAGAAAGGTGCAAACCAACCTTATGAATGGGATTTCAAGGCTCCAGGGAAGGTTTAATCAGTCACCCACAGGTCAGAAACTACATAGCTCAGTCAGAAATTAAGCCAGAAACTAAAATTTACGTAACAGAGTCCTCACCTGAAATCTAATCTGGGCTACTCTACTACAGGTCAGCTAGCAAAAATGGGTGAATTCAGGGAGTGTAAATCAGCAGGCACTGAATAATGAACATTAAACCAGTGCTAAATTTAAAAAAGGGTGAAACATCATAGACATGTAAGTGTGAGACACGAAGGAACCAACCAAACAAACAAATCCATTACTGCACTATCTTTTAAAAAAACTAATTCCTCCATTGATTAGGAAATACCTTGGCAGCTTCTGAAGGTAAAAAGGTACACGAGGCATAGATAGTAAGTTCCAAGCCAGGGAAGATGGAAACATCTAACAAGGAAAGAAGAAAGACAGAAAAATGTCAATAGCCTCCACCCTCTTGTTTGAATTGTAGGAGCCATTTAATTTCATTTCACACAAACCAAAAATAAAGCAGGATTAACAGCATTGTTACTATCAGTTAAGTGTTATTGTTCTTCCTAACACAATTTGTGTTTGTTTCAAGCATAACATAGATTATCTAGGTTCAGTCCTGATAGAATTACCCTTCATAATTGTCCATCTCCAGTCTCATGGATTTACAACTTCAGTTTTCTTTCCTGATAGCTGACAGATGAGGTTGCCTATAAAGTCTAAGAGTTCTTCCTTATAAAAGTACGCAAAGCTTAACTGGACACAGTACCAATACTCTGATAGTATACTTCTTCAACATATGTTTACAAAATCACTGCAGGTTTTTTGTCACCATGGTCAACAGAAAACAAGGTCTGTCTTCTTTCCCTAGTACCTCGCTATAGAAAGCATTTTTTTGTTTGTCTCAGCTGATGAGAGCCTTTTCTAACATGATGATTTTGATAAGATTATTGCTGAGCACTGTCCTGTCTGTTCCCAAAGATACTTAAGTAGTTCCCTTCAATGTTGGATGAGATCTGTTCTTAATCCTGCTGTTCTGCATATATGTCTTGCCTTGTCCATTTTAATTCCATATTTGAAAAATGTAGGACAATGCAATCATGAATCTTGTAATTGTGGTTTACCACCAGCAGCAAGCAAATAAATTTCTGTGAATTGCTCCACTGGTTATGAAGGGATAGCATGGACTGGTTCTTTTCAAGCGTCAAGACTCCTCTAATTTCAGTTTTGCCAGTAGTTAAATAGGTAGTTAGATCCCTCATGCACCGGATGCTGGCTAGACTGCATTATACACAAAATTAATTTTCATCCACCTTCCTTTTTTTCACTAGCGGTTTTTATCTATGTTTTGCAACAGCAGCCATTTCATCAGAACAGCTAAGGAATATCAGCTCAATTTCAGAGATGCTGAAGCATCTTACACAGTTGCTCTCCTTATATACTTGCTGCACTGTTTAGACTTTGGTGTCTTAGTAGGCCAGGAGTCCTGAGAGCAGATTTTGGATACCTTCAGGTTTCTTAGGCAGACAAGAGACAGGCACAAACATGCATGTGTTTGTGCGTGTGCAGCAGAAGAAGGAATGTGCCTTATGTGTGCAGATAGCTTAGGTTTTTTAATTGAAAATTTAATCTGCAGAAGAGCCAGGTTTAATTGCTCATATTCTGTCCCTTGTCTATTTGCAACAGACTATCAGCTACTAAGCTGCACAGATGTTAGCATGGCCACATCTCCAACTCCCAGGAGGCAGAGCACAGCAAAAAAGTAAGCATCGTTTATTCTTGGTGAAATTAATGAGAGCTCCTTGTGATCTCTGTGTTGGTGAGCAGTCCCTTGCAGTACTGTATCAGCAAGACTGTCATAAATAAAGCACTACAACAAGCATAGTCTTATTTCAGATGATCTAATGTATATGTAGTGATATATTTCATCTGTTTGGTTCATTACAGCTTACCTCCTCCATCTCCTCCAGCTACCAAAAGGAACATGAACTATATGCCAGCCTGAACCAGGACAGTTACATATAGATAAATAATGATCTGTTCAGACATTGTGCAGAGTGACAACTCATCACAATTGCTTGGATGGACTAATATATATATACATGTTGCAAAATTCTTACTCAGTTTTTAATTTCTGTGCTATAATTTCAGTTGTACCTAAGTGAACATGTTATATTTGCTTTTAATTTTAGTACATTGGAGATGTTTTAAAGTATTTTAACCTTTAGAAACTTTTAGCCTATTGTATTTGTCTCACTGTGATGCAAGTACAGTTTAATACAAACTAATGTAAAAACCTTCTAAAGAAGCTTCTGGATCTTGAGACTATAAGCCCTGAAAACCAGTGGCTGGCCAGGTTTTCCAGACTTTCTGCTCACCTTTGAAATTTCTTTTCTTTTGTAGAAGCATAGGTTGGCTAATAGAGGACAAAATATTCCAGAGAGATGGGGTGGGGGAGAATTACAGAAATACTAGATGGATCTAGGGAGCCTTCAATGCACTCTTTTTTAGGGACATTATTAAGGTGAAAATATATTCAGAGATTCAAATTACCAGTGCAGTCAGAATGAAATAACCAAAGTTTCATAGCAAATTGTATTAGAATATGAACATGTTCTTTAAAGAACAAACAGGTCTTCCAGCTCTCTAGCCATAGCTGAAGCAGTGAATTCTGGTTCAGTAACGTACCATGATCTCTTAACCTCTGTCAGAACAAAATGCACAATTTGTTGCCCGCTTATCTATGTTTCACAATATTGCTTAAATCTGAGTGAGGTTTTGGGCACTGACTGGTTCATCTGTACTATTGAATGTCCAATAATAGCTGTAATCAGATAGCATTAAAATCATATTGTGTCCAGTTGTTCATATTGTTGTCCACAGGTTTAGAAGCCACGAGTTCTGTGCCTATTTGATGCACTGAGAAGAATTGTCTGCCACCCTTTGGCACAGATTTGTAATTAAGTTCACAGATGTTATGACCTATTCCCGGAGGTCCTTAATGCAAGAATGGTGTTAAGACATTAATGCAAGCATATGGTTCCAAAAGGTTGAATATTTTGGCCTAATTGCAGAAAGAGTGTTTTTGAGAGTTTTGTCTGGATCAAATAGTCCAGACAAGGGACAACAGATCCTTCACCCTCTTTTCTGAGGTTTTTTCTTTTTTTTTTTTTTTTTTTTTTTTTTTTTTTTTTTTTTTATCTTTCCACTAGTTCAGTAAGGATTACAAGCTCCAGTAAAAACCCTGCAGTAATTATCATATAAAAATGCTATGTAGTGTACCCTATAACACATCCTAGCTAAGTACTGAGCAAGGAACCACAGTTACAAACACATGTGCTCTGAGTTCTCTAGGCTTGATGTTCAAGCTGAAAAGAAAGAAGCCTTTGCTATGCAGCATACATCATGCCCCCATTAAGTGGAATGTTCCTACATTCACGGGTTTGATAATGTAAAATCACCTGTGTTAATATGAGCCTAGGATGCCCCAGGTTCTCAGTCCTGTGTTACCCTCCCCCTTAGTGAACAAACTTGCACAGATTGCTGGCTAAGAGAAGCTGGGACAGGGCAAGCATTCAAACCAGAGCTTGGCATCACACATACAGCTTTCACTGTATTTCGACTTCATTAACTCCAGAAGTTCAATATTGTAGATAGCAGTGCAAGTGTTCAGTACTCCATAAAAATAAATGTAAATGTCTGACAAGAAGTGGGAGCAGAAAGTCAATGAGAAACGAGAGAATCAAACACTGTGCAGACTTCTCAACTAATCCTTTGCTGAGCAGCCTGGAGAGGTCATGACTATTGCCTAGCCTATGTTTTATAATATAACATAATCTCTGGAATTCTGTATTACATGGTCTCTTTGAAGTACTGACTAGCTCATTTAATTTTTTCCTGTCTGGATTATAGCCAAAAATTACACTGTGGAGTGTTCTGTCTCACCTCCAGCATATACAACCAAAACAAACATTCTTATTCCTGAGTACAATAGTGATGTTTTTGAGGAGAATACAGAAATTAATTAGTTCTCATGAATCTGCTTATGCCAGAAGTTTAATAGTCAATTCTTGCTGGGTTTCACAACCACTTCCACCTGTAATTTGATACCAATGCATTTATTTCCACACACTGTAACCACATTTTTCTATTCTTGTGCATTAATCTGTGTTATATTTGAACTACCATTCCTTGCACAAAAGAAATATGTTGGGCAAAAACTCTGTCTTACTGTTCAGTGGTGGATTGTGCAGTCCAAAGACACAGTACTTAGCAAATGTATAAGCATTTTCCCAGTGTTTTGCAATGGGATAGCCTTCCTCTACTTTGTGTTCAAGTGTGCAGGTAGAGAGGGAGAATCACCTCCCTTGACCTACTGGTCACACTTCTCCTGATGCACCCCAGGACATGGCCGGCTTCCTGGCCTGTGAGTGCACATTGCTGGCTCATAGTCACTTTTCCATCCACTAATACCCCCAAGTCCTTCTCTGCAGGGCTGATCTCAATCCACTCATTGCCCAGCCTGTATTTGTGCTTGGGATTGCCCAGACCCATGTGCAGGACCTTGCACTTGGCCTTGTTGAACTTCATGAGGTTTGCAGGGGTCTACTTCTCAAGCCTGTCAAGGTCCCTCTGTATGGCATCCCTTCCCTCCAGCATGTTGACTGCACCACTCAGGTTGGTGTCATCGGCAAACGTGCTGAGAGTACATCTAATCTATCTCTACAACTCTCTTTTTAGTTAATAAAAAGAGATATTTACTTCTAGAGCAGAAGTTACTTAATTATTCCATCTGTCTTCAGATGACACAAATTGCCTTCCAGATCCGCCTCTTCTCTCAATGGACTCTAAAAGATAACTAGACATCCAGCTTAGGTGTTTTAAATTAAGTGGAAGTAATATTGCTGGGGACAGAGGAGAAGAGAAGACAACTTGGGTGGAGAGGGATGAGTACATTTGTTTATTGTATTAAAAGTGCAAAAGATCTGCAGAAGACAGACTTTCACAATAGTACAGATGTAAGCAGATATTTCCACTTATCAGTAACTGAACATTGTATGATTAAACCGGTCACTGACACTCACATATCAGATAACGTTAGGCTTTCAAATAGAGAACTTGGACAGGGTTTTTCAGCTTACCTGGTAAGTCCACAGGATGCCTTTCCTTCCCTAGAGAGGTTCTGCAAACTACTACGAAGAGATTATTTAATTTATTACAAAAATAACTCTAAAATCTCATAGAAGTGGAGGGGGAAAGGAGAGCTAATTAGATAAATAATTAGAGATAGAAGCATTTTAATTTGTGTTGCCTATTTTATAATATTTGGGAAATCCTTGTAATTTGAAGGTTCCTCCTCTGTTACCCATTAAAACTTTTCAGTTTGCAGCTATTTCAGATACTCTTTGGTCTAAATTACCATTTAAAGATGGCAGCTGCTTGTTGAAAATCTCACTTGTTTGATTTTTTTTTTTTAATAAACTTCTGTGACCTATATTTCCTGTCCAATAACAAGTTTAAAGAGACAGGTCTTGAACTGAAGGTTGCTCACATCATATCTGGAAGAAAAGTTCCTGAGAAAAAAAATCAGTAAGTTAAAAATGTATGATTCCTTTGGCAGCAAAAGTCTCTTTCTAATACCTTTTACTCATGACTTGAAAGAAGTATCATTTGTGCGTTTGTACTCAGTGCAATATATCTGTGCTTTTTGTCAGTGATGCATTCACTACTGATCAGTAAATTTGTCTTTTATGTATAGCACTGATTTACAGTGAGTTTCTAATACACTGCCAAAACAACACCTCAATATCAATAAAAAATATGCTGTTATAAGTATCCAAAATTTTAAAATAATATTTTTGCTGGAAAGTGTTTCACTTTCTAAAGGAAGTATTACATGAGGGAGGGGAAGAAAGATCACAGGCTGATGATTCTTTTGGAGAGCAGATGAATTAATAAGAGGAAAAAGAGATCTGGTAAACATGTTAGGAAAGGGATGGTGTCTCCCCTCCCAGTTAAGCAAGTGTAGGTGTGCTTTGCTGAAGTCCCAGTGAGACTTCCATAAGAGATAAACACTGTGTGTGCAAACAGCAAAAGTGAACTGTGTTTCATTAGTACCCATGATATTTTGTAGAAATGCACACAGATCATATTTTATAGGTAGGTTGTTAGAAAAACAGTATATGGTTGGGAAAATCAGGCAGGTTTCTGGTGCATTTAAAAGCCTCAGTGGCTGTGCAGAAGTCTTCTTTTTCCAAGTATGCCAGTCTGGATATCTAACAAAAGGGAGAACTTCTCTCTGCATGTTTGAGGGACCTTCTAAAAGATGGTTTAAACTTTCAGGGATGCAGTCCTTGCTCAGCACATGAAATAAAACAGAGTAGCAACATTCTGCCCTGAACTCTGCTTCTATTACTTCTTGATCTGTGCTTATTAAATTAAATGCCCATATTACAAGAAAACCCCATTTTAAGAATCCGTATTTTTGTGCACACTTTCCTTTTCAAAATTAATTTTAAGTCTAGTGAGAAAGTCAGGCTTGCTGTAAACCAGATGGAAACAGTGAAGACTCAGCATCTTCCCCCAATATTGCATTTGATTTCTTAAAGTTACGTTAAAAAACAAACAAACAAAACAAACAAACAAACAAACAAACAACCTGCAGCAAAAAGGCCAATTCTGCAATGAACTAATCCAAGCATTAAAAAGTACTTCTTTAGTTTCTTCTTCTGAAATACAATGACTTGCCTTAGGCCTGCTCTGAAGAGAAATACTTTATATATTCCTTTCCATGTGTTGTTTGGTCTTTCAGAGTCCATTAGGGTGCCTAGAACTGCTCAAAATGGTACTGCCCTGCCCTTGCCTCTGCCATAATGTTTTTGAACTGGAAACTGACTTTGGAACATGGGTCATGTGGCACAACACTGTCATCAGACCATTCTTACTAATATCATTTTACATACTCTATCAACATTAGTGCATACAAGACAAAATAGGCCAGCTGCTCCCAGAGCTTGATGGAATGCCAAGAGTCCAAGCTGGTAGTCAGAAATGAACAATCGAAGGAAGCACTTACTGTTTTCCCATTCGATATCCAAGACATCAAGCAGTGCCAAACTATAAATATCTTCATCTTAAGCTGCTTAAGGTCAGTGGATTAGCATTAACAGTGAACAATCATAAGTGCATTAAACTCTCCCATCATCACAATTAGTGGACCTGCTTAGAAAGCAAAAATATATAGAATATCTGCCACTGAGGAATTAAATCCTTCAACTATTTATTGTGATTCTGTGCTCAAAGAATAACAGGCTAAAAATGTTGCACTTTTGTTCTTACAACTCTTAACAGGTTCTTATTTTAGATCACTTTCAAAATCTCAGCATCATGCCTTCTGGAGTTATTAATAGTATGTGGGAAAATGCCAATCACAGTTGTTATTCTAAGGATTACTTACAAAGAACCCCAAAATCGAAGTCTTCCCAATTCCTATTCAGTGTGATCTCTCCATTACGTTGCTTTTGACTTTCTTCATGTGTTTAGACAGTTCCAATTATGTCACTATAGAAAGAGGCTAAAGAAGTGTCAGGTAAGGTACCCAACTTGGATTACTCATGCAAAGAACAGTCTTTCAAATAAATTTCCAAAGCAGTCATTGGCAAACTCACAGCCATGAAAACTGTCTTTCCTTGTATATTTCCTCCTAACCCTCATTCATGAAACAAACTAATTTTTATTGTCTTTTTCTTTTTGTTCTTTCATAATCATTCTTTCCACGCATATTTTATCTTTTGGATGCCATGTTGAACTTTTTTCTTGGTTCTTCTTGACAGTGCTTGACAGCTTTTTTGCTCTCCAATTCACATTAGATTTGATTGCATCCGTATGCCATCTTCGCCCTTTGATTTTTCCATTTATTTCCCTTCAGTCACAAGGACATGGTAGGAACTTACCTGCATCTGTTGGGAGGATACCGATCCTTCTCAGAGTGGAAAGGAAAATAGAAAAATTAATGTCCTCTTCAAACAAACTTGCTTAAAAATAATGGCCTTTGCCTGTGGCTTCCTTCAGAGATAAAGCTGGGGCATTAGTGACTCCAAATATATTATTATCTTAAAGAAGTTGATTATTGTTTTGTCTGGTCTCATTCAATCCATGAGTAAGTTTTTTCATGTGTATGCTTCTATCAGATAATGGTGACCAATGTATTTTTAAAATTTGAAATATAAAAGCCAATGCATGGAGAGGCTTCAGATGAAAACTCACATACTGCCTTACTGAATAGATGGGTCAAGATTAGTGAGAGATTTTGATTACTGCAAGATGATTCCAAAATACAAGAAATAATGTATTATCTGTGCAAAAGCAACAGAGTAATTTCAAAAGGGGAGGCAGAACTATAGGATGATTTCCAAAGCTGTCTCCTCTTTCATGAGTGCAGTGTTCTTAATCTGAATGGAGTTTCCAAAGATAAAATTGAGCACAGCAGAAAAATAATTCACTGACTTTGAATCCATCACAATCTAGTTATCAGTGGATGAGCTTCTATGCTTTTCAGCTGGAAATAAAAAAAAAAAAAAAAAAAAAAAGAGAAGACCTTTGGGTTTGCCTTTTAAAACAAATAAATTAAGTGTTGTTTTCATTTATTTCTGCTTCTTGTATCTTTACAACTTTTGTAGCAGTGTCCTGTGTTTAGATTTCAAATTAAAATGTGGTTTTAAGAGCAATTACAACATCACTAGCTAACCTCAAGGAGCTCTCATTCTTTGTGTCATGATCTTTACAATGGGGGCTGTGCCTGTCCATGCAGATCCTGACACCCTAATAGCCTTTGCCAAAAAATCCAAACCGAACCAAACCAAACCAAGACAAAACAGAACAAAACAAACTGCTGTGATGTTATTTAGGTGTTTTGAACATCTGTCTAAAAAGAAGAGAAGTTTTTCAGACACAAGCAATGTTTCATTAACCATGGTAGAGTAAAACACTTTGAAACTGTGTCACAATGTAGCTTTGAAAGTAATGGCTTGTTTGGTTTTCTTAAATGAGACTGGGAACTCACTATTTTCATGCCTACAATGCCATCAGCACTTACTAGAACTGGGCTTTAGGTGCTACTATTTATGCGTTATTAAGTAGCAAAAAAACTGCAAAGCTTCCTGGACCCAACAGTTTTTCTATTGAACTTAAGACTAATTTGTTCCTTTTCTGAATATTTCTTCCAGTATTTAGGACCTCACAGGGCATTTCTACAGGAGGGTAGATTTGCAGGAGACACCTGAAAATTTCCCGGATGCATTTGCTAAACTGTTTCCATTTGTATTGGGCTTGCCTGGCGAGGTTTTGGTAGCTGGGGTCTGCAGGGTGGCTCCTGTGAGAAGCTGCTAGAAGCTTTCCCTCATGTCGAACAGAGCCAGTGCCAGCTGGCTCCAATGCGGACCCACTGGGGGCCAAGGCTGAGCCCATCAGTGATGGTGGTAGCACCTCTGGGATAACTTAATTAAGAAGGGGAAAAAAACCTCCTGTACAACACCATTTGCAGCCTGAGAGGAGTGAGGATATGTGAGAGAATGTCCTGGTTGGGGCTGGACTAGAGTTCCTGTTCATTTTAGTATCTGGAGGAGTGCTGCAGCACCCTGAGACCCCAGGGGCTCCCCAGGTCCCAGTGCCCTCACCTGTGTGCGGGGGCGGGGGGAGCACAGCTGGAGGGCTGGGCCGGGATTGGCCGATAGTCCATGTCACGTGACATTGTGCTCACTATATAAAGGCAGGAGTGGGCCAGGCGGGGCTGCCACTTCTGGGAGTGTGGCTGGGGGGCCTTTGTGTTGGGGATTGCTGGCTGGGAGCAGGCGGGTGTTGGTCGGTGGGTGGTGAGCAGCTGTATGGTACATTACCCGCTGATATTGCTGTCAGTGTATTATTCTGTTACTGTTATTAAACTGTTTTTATCTCAACCCGCGAGTCTCCCTTTGCCCCTCCAATTCCCTCCCCATTCCCAAGTGGGGGAAGGTGGGTGAGCGGCTGCAGGGCGTTTAGCTGTTGACCAGGCTCAAACCACGATAGAGAAACAACGCCACACACACCAAGGTCAGTGGAGAAGGTGCTTCAGGCACAAGAGTAGAGATTCCCCTTCAGCCTTTGGGGAAGACCATGCTGAGGCAGGCTGTGCCCCTGCAGCCCGTGGAGGTCCACAGTGGAGCAGATGCCCACATGCAGCCCTTGGAGGACTCCATGTCAGAGCAGGTGGATGTACATGAAGGATGATGTGATCCTGTGGAGACCCCATGATGGAGCAGGCCCCTGGCAGGATCTGTGGACCTGTAGAGAATGGACCCCACGCTGTACCAGGTTAGCTGGCATGTCTTGTGACCCTGTGGGGGACTCACACTGGAGCAGTCTGTTCCTGAAGCACTCTACCCTGTGGAAGGGACTTATGTTGGAGCAGTTAGTGAAGGATTGTCTCCTATGGGAGGGATCCCACAATGGAGCAAGGGAAAAGCGTGAGGAGGAAGGAGCAGCAGAGACAAAATATTATGAACTGACCACAGCCCCCTGTTCCTCATCCCCCTGTGCCACTGGGTGGGGGCAGGTAGAGAAATCAAAAGTTAAGCCCAGGAAGAAATGAATTGTGATGGGAAAGTGTTTTTAGGATTTGCTTTTATTTCTCATTATACTACTCTGATTTGATTGGCAATAAAAGAAGTTAATTTATCTGAATTGAGTTTGTTTTGCCCATGATGGTAATTGCTGAGTAAACTCCCTGCCCTTATCTTGACCCAAGAGGTTTCCAATATGTTTTCTCTCTCCTGTTCAGCTGAGGAGGGGCAGTGATAGAGAGGCTTTGGTGGGCACCTGGTGTCCAACAAGGGTCAACCTACCCCACCATTACACAGCTGTGAGATAACCTACCAAATCTGCAGTGTAGACATATCCACAAGGTCGGAATCAGAGTTGAAACCATCTGTACACCCAAAGATAAAAATGACACCTGTGTTCATTAAAGCTTAGTATTTTAACTGTTGGACTATCCTGTTTGCCTGTACTATTTTTCCATAGTATAGAAACTGTATAGTTTTCTACAGGTTCCAATTAATTCTGCTTTTTGGGATATTCTCTAGCCTTAGCAGTCTAAGCATGCTTAAACAGATTGAAAGATATGTTTAGCACACATCAGCCAACATGGACTATTTTGATTTCTGTGTCACCCACAGTGAAATCTTTATTCTATTTTAGGTCAAAGGGGGTTCTTACTTCCGATACAAAAAGAATCTGATACATATCTTCATTCTTGCTGCATAGGAGAACCTGAATTTAGAAGCTCAGTAAGACATGAAGAGTAAGACATGAGGATAAGGTTTCTACCACTTCTTCTTCCTCCCCAAGCTTGTGTTTTTTCTGAACTTCCCTCCTCATCCATGCTCTGATTGGCTGGATTTCTGGATCTCCACAGAAAGCTGGATCAGAAAGAAAAAAGTTAATTTTGCATTTACCTACACAACTACTAGCACTAGCCCAAAGGGAGTAGCAAGACATGCAGCCAAAGCAGGGAGTGACAGAGAGATCAGCACTTTTAATGGGAAACAGCATATCTTTTGGTTTAGGGTGACTGTAAAACCACGATCTGAGCAATGCCTGGTCACCGCTTAGAGAGCAAAGGAAACCTAATGGGGAAGATGGAGCTGTTAAAAGCTTCACTAGAGTTTAAAATCTGTGTAGATGGATACAGACTTTGGGTCTGTAGAGATGGGTACTGGAAAAGTTTTAAACAAAAGTTCACTTTGCAAGCACAAAAGACTGTAGTTGGTTTTGAAGTACATGATGAATTAAATGCCTTCTAATTAAGTTGGGCAATGACAACTGAATTCTATGAAACGAGGGAGAGTGGCACTCCATACAAAAGTGATGTTTAAGAAAATTGTTCTATTTTAAACAAAGTGCAAAAAGAGTGTGTGGCTAACCTCATTAAAAAAAAACAACCAAACAAACAAAAAAACCCCAAAACAACAGATTTTGAAGAGCTGAACACCTACCAAGAAAGCAGATCAGGAGCAGATTTAGGACAAGAAACTCAAAGATATTACTGGGGTCAGGCAGGGAGGGGGAAACATGGTGAATTCTTGACAGAACAATAAGACTTTGTCAGGGACAGGAAGTCAGAGTCTGTAATGAAACTAACTGAGAGTTCGCAACACTCTGTAACTGGGCATCCAATACCACAAAAGACAGTATCTGAAGAAGACAAGTGTTATGGTTTATCCCCAGTGGGCATCTGAGCCCCACACAGCCACTCACTCCCTCCCCCTGCAGTTGGATGGGGGAGAGAATCAGAAGGGTAAAAGTGCAAAATGGGCTGAGATAAAGACAGTTTAATAGGTAAAGCAGAAGTTGCACACACAAGCAAAGCAAAACAATGAATTAATTCACCATTTCCCATCGGCAGGCAGGTGCTCAGCCATTCTCCGTGTTGTGGTTTGAGCTCAGAGGGCAACTGAGCTCCACGCAGCTGCTGCCTCCTCTCCTCCCCCTCAGCACTAAGAAGGAGAAAATAAGCCAGACTTGGAATTTGAGACAGGACAGGGAAGGGCAAATCACTCATTATGGTCATGGGCAAAAGGCAGAATCATTTGGGGGAAGAAAAAAAAGAACACAGATTTATTACAGGTACTAATAACAACAAAACTTAACAGGCAGAGTAGGACAGTGAGAAGCACTACCACACTGAGAACACCTTCCCCCTGGGCTCAGCTTTGCTCCCAATATCTCTACCTCCTCCCTGCAGTGCTGCAGGAGACAGGGAATGGGGGGTGCAGTCAGTGCTGCCTCTTCTTCCATCTTCGGTGGGGGCAGAACTTCTGGGACTTCTTCCCCCTGCTCCAGCATGTTCCCCCTCTCACAGGAGACATTCCTCCACAAACTTTTTCCAATATGAGTGCCTCTCATGGGCCACAGTGTTTCCCTTGCTACTCTGGTGTGGGACACCAACTTTCTCCAACTGGAGTCCCTCCCATGGGCTGCAGCCCTTCCCGAGCTGCTCTGGCGTGGGACAACCTCACATGCTGCAATCCTCCCAGCACTGAACTACAACAGCAGGGGCTGCTTCTTCCCACAGGATCCTGGCCTCCTTTGGGCATAAACACCTTAGTGAGGCCCCCTGTAGGCCATAAATCAGTGTCTGCTCCACCTTAGACCTTCATGGGTGGCAGGGGCAGCTGCCCTGCTGGATACAGGGGGGGTCTCTGCTCTGGCACACCTCCCGCCTCCTTTTTTCCTCCATTCTTCCACTGACCTTGGTGTTCACACAGCTGTCACAGCCCCTCCTCACAAGTCCAACTGCTCCTCACCAGGTCCCTTCTTAAATACGTTATTGCAGAGGTGCAGATGATTGGCTCAGACTTGGTGCAGAGGTGGGTCTGACGTGGAGCCAGGGAGCTTTGAGAAGCTTCTCACAGGATACTACTGCTGTAGCCCCATCCCCTGCTTCCAAAAAACCCCACCACTCACTCAAATCCAGGACATCCAGGAAGGCACGGTTCCGTCATGCGTGATGATGACTTGAGAAGACAAATATTATAATTCCCAATATTTCCCCTTCTTCCTGCTTTCTCCCAGATTTTGTTGCTGATCATGACATCATATGGTCTGGGGTATCCCTTTGGGGTCAGATGTCCTGGATGTGTTCCCTCCCAATGTCTGTGCTCCCCCAGCCAACTTGCTGAAGGGACAGCTTAAGAAACAGAGAAGGCCTTGATGCTGTACAAGCACTGCTCAGCAATAGCTAAAAAGTTGGTGCATTATCAACACTGTTTTAGGCACAAATCTAAAACACAAGCTTCTGTGAAGTAAAATTGACTCTATTCCAAGCAAAACAAGAGGTTAGATGCATAGAAGTTACATACATTAAGAAAAAGTAGAGACATATATATGGTTAAGTAAATTTTTAATATGCAGGAAAAAAGACCAAGAAATAAAATTCAGAAATTTACAAATATCAGCAAAGTATGTTCACTGTACAAAGATTACATCAGCCACATGCTCAGATGAGTTCTTTTGGCATTGGAATAAGGCTGGACAATTTTGGCACTGGACACTGGAGGCAAAAACAGTGTCACAGCAAAACAGAAAGTATGGTAGAAGAGTTGAATAAGATTCAGAATGATGAGCTTATCCAGACCTAGCAATACCACCAGAATTTAAATAAATTAATTTTGTTCTGTACACTTTCTCCTTCAGCTACCACTAGCATCAAAACAATGCTCTAAATCAACCTCATTCATGGGTTAGCCAAGCAGCAAGGTATCCTAGACTGCTGCTCTTTGGTCATAATTTGTTACCAAAACTCAAAGATTCAGCATTATCTCATTCCCAGATTGAGCTCAATCATTTATCCTGTGACTTGAGTTTGATTAGGAATCAACATCTAAAGCATAGTTCTCTTCTTCATAGAAAAACTATCACTTTTTCCCGATTGCCTGCTTGGTTTTATGGTGATTACACTAATATTTATTAATATACATAATAGTAATTAATAAGTTGATCAGAATAACTATGGCCAAATAATTTTCTCTAAGAAAATGGGCTTTTATCAATGACATTTGATATTTTTTTCATAAGCAGAATTAGGACAGAAAGCTTGAATTGGCAACTGTATGAAGCCTAGAACATATCTAATACCTAGAGTACATCTAATATAAAGTATAACTCACAGCAGTTAAAAAATGGTTTATGTTTTTCCTTTTGTTTTAAGATGGTTTTTATGGCAAATGAAGGCTACAAATAGATGAGCTCATTAGGAAGAGTCAAGGGCAGACAAGAGAGAATGTACACATGTATATTTCATTAAGCCAATAAAAAATGATATATAAACCACTGTAATGTCAGAAGCAATTTACTGCTACTCAGGGTTGAACTCTACTGAAAATTTCATGAGCATCGATCAGAATTATTTTGTGGGACCGTCTATAGACATGTTACAATTGATTTATTTTCCTCTCTCTATTTTGATAGACTGCTGTATGACCCCTGTAGAGTAAGCGCCATTGGATATTACACAAGAAGAGAGGCTTGTTTTTCTATCTATCTATCCACACTTTTAAACCAAGTCATTGATTACTTGGGGGGGCATCAGCAACTGATTAAAAGGTGAGACACATTTCATTCACTTGTTGGAAAGTCACTGTATTTTTAGCACTGGTTTAGGATTTATGATTCCAACCTACAGACTGTAACAAGGCATATTCTTTTTGGTTTATGTGTCTGGCATTTCACATATTGACAAATATTATGCAATAAAGAACCACACACAAGAACAGTGAGTCACTACTCTTTTTCAGTCCGCAGGATTCAGAGGAATAGAACTTGAAAATGAGCAACCACTATTTGTCCCTGTCACAAAATCTTCTTAAAAATTTGGAGGGAATAGGGAGTGAAGGAATGAGTCACCGATGTCAGATTTTATTACTAGATAATGTAAGAGTTATGTTAGAATTATGATAGGTTTGCATCTTAGTTTATGAATGATTAAATAATTTTGAAAACCATCTTTTATATTAGTGTGCTTTTTTTTTTTTTTCTTGATTTGTTTGTAAGAGACATAATCTAATGGCTAAAAAGTGCTTCTCAGGTTATCTCCTTTCTGCAGAGTTTTCCCATCCTTGCCGTAATGTTGACTCAGACTTTCAGTTCTTTGAGCATAGATCCAAACCAGAATCACTAGTCATTTAGGTTTAGGTATTTGAAGCACAACCTACCAGTACAAGACACTGTGCAACAAACCAACATGTCAAGAGAAGTGATTTTTTTTGAGAACTGAGCAGTCTCTGGTACTTTATCTACCTCTGATTAAATACAGGATCATATTCCAAGTTAGTGCAAGGATCAAAATTAGCAGCACACATCCAAGGACAAGAGTAGAAATAAATCATAATGAATCATTATGGTTTGAAAAAGAACAATGAATCAAAGAAAATAGTGCCTATTACAAAAAAAAAAAAAAATCATATGAAGGAATCAAACTGCCTCCTGCAAACAGCCTCTGTGTCATAGCAAAGAGCAAGTGACTCGACAAGGTCTTAGACATGTTCAGAATAGCAGGGATCCTGCCCTTTCTTTGCTCTGCTAAACACAAGACATGTCAAGATCCAGAGAGCTTCAAGAGTAACAAAAATGCAAAATTAAAATTTAGGAAAGACAAGTTCCTCAAAATCACCCCAGAATGGATTGTTTTGAGACTTTCCTTCTGTAGAATACACAGCAGATGCAGATCTGAAAAGGTAAGAAGGAGGCATTGTCACTCATCTGGTGATTGCATTGCATCGTTGTTCTTCATTCTTCTCACAACAGTCAGCACTGATTCAAGAGGCTAATACCCAGGTAACTTCTAATGTGCCTAAAATTCAGTACGTGATCAGTTCCCCTCCTCATCTGTTTGTACCACTGCAAACCCTTCATATTGATGAATACTGAAATCTCTAAATAGAGAGTGTATATTCAACTCTCAACAAACTACATATGTCAGTCATTAGGTAAGCCAGGGTCATATGAAATGAGACAGGAAGTTAGTCTGCATTGTATCAGGATGGAGTTTGTACTCTGTCTTGAAGTCTCAATTTAAATTATTAAATCATCACTGAGTTTCTGTCATAATGCCAGAATTCATTCTGAATCAGACCTCATAGATGACTTATAAATCCTCTTTGAATAGCACCTTAAATACAGATGCTATTTTGGGGGAGGGTAATACCAGGAATATCCTTTATCCAGTTAATTCCATGCAAAAAGAAGCCTTGTAATGGAACTTGGCCACTTCCTGTAGCCTATTTGGCCTCATAGTGTGTACTTCGGTGCCATCCAGTGTTAGGCACAAGGTCATTTACCTAAAAAAAAGTAGTCTGCTGCTTTAATACATCAGTTACTGCTTTACTTCTAAAATTTACAGTACATACGTCAAATATCCACTCACCTTCTATTTTAAAACCTTTTAGAAACATTCAATTTTTAATTCAATTGCAGTATTCCAAATGCTAAACATAGAAAAGAAAGAGGATCACTGTGATCTGAGAAATTCTGTGTCCTGAAAAAATAGATCATTTGAATCCTAGCAGCAGTTCAAATCAATTGCAAATAATGCACTCCCTGTTCATTCATTGTTTGGTGGGGAGGTCTGTATTACCTGGAGGACATGGCTCTTTCAATCTTAAAAGACCAAGAACTTACTGTGTAACCAATTCCTTCCATAGGAAGTCCCACTAAAGTCTTCCTCTGAAGGAGAGTATTTTATTGACAAAATGTTTAAAAACATTATCACTGCTTCTTTTTTCCATTTGAAGCGTCAGACAGAGGAAGAGACCATGGCATTTAATTTTGCTCTCTTTAAAGATGATGATCATCAGTCAATGTTGAACTCATGTACTAGATGTTTTTCATGAGCTCTAGTAGTACAGACTCACAATTCACAGGCATTTTTATCTAGTATGAATTATTTCTAAAATAATAAATGAAGAGAATAACAACTAGATCAATGACATATGAACATTCATTAACTTCACAGCCATGTAATCCTACTCGTGAAGGTTTGGAAAGCCAAATCAGGACAATAGCAGGAGCCAAGAAAGAGCAAGGAATCAAAGTAGAACTAAGAAGAAACACAAGGGAGCCTGATGGGCTGAATTGGGAAGTGAACTCTGTTCTGCAGGAAGAGCAAGGAAAAGTGCTGTCAGAGCCACGAGGCTCTTCCAGGAACCTCTACCCAGCACCCAGCTCCTCAGTTCAGGAGTGCACTTGAGCCTGGGCTTGGGCATTGGTTCTGGGCTGAGCTATGATGTACAAGTGCCCATCTCCAGTCCTGTCTCCTGCTGCTGAATTGTTATTTGGCTTTCCTGGGCTGACATTGGACATGAGTCATCACTTCACTTTGCCTGATGATTGTGGGCCTATCACTCAACCAGTGGCTGTCAGCATTCTGCTGTCGCAGCTCACATGCTATGGGAGCCACCTCACCATGTCTGGAACTGGGTCCTGAAGGAGACTGTGCTTCTGGAGTAAGTGCACAGAAGGGCCCAGGGAAGTCAGTGTGCTGGAGCCCTAGTTCACAGTATCTCTGAGTTTTCAAAGTGTTCTGTCTGAAACAGATCACAGGTCCCCAGGGCTAACTCATGTCTTGCTTGTGCCAGCTAGTAGCCTCACTTGCTTCTTAGTGCTATGAAAACATGCATGAAAATAAGAGAAATTGACCAGAGAAATTCCTGTCTTGAGCCAGATGCTCTCTCTCTTGAGCAATGCACTCTCAAGACAGTAAATTTCTTAATAAATATTTTCATTTTTAATGGTTTTTGTTTCTTTTTTTTGTTTTTTTTTTTTTCAGAAGTTAAAATTCTAATTTTGAAAAAGAAGTGCACAATCAGCAACTTCAGTGTATGAACACCTTAAATTAAATTTAATGGAGATACTAAGTTATGTATATAATAAGCATTCATCCTGTAAGGTCAATATTATTCTCCCATTTATGTTTGTAAAAGGTACACCATGGAAAAAAAATCAATATTTTTAGAGTAAAAATCGTTGCATTTTTAATTGGCATCTGTAAACCCTGATTTTCACATTGATTAGCTATCGCTAGAGCTCCTGTTGACTACAGTTATTTCTGAGTTCTGATCATAAGCAGAAGAAAAAAACCTTGGCCATACTTAAAGGATGAGGGTTAGTGCCTTGAAATAACCAGTTCAACCTAAGTTCCTGAAGTAAAGTTGTAGCTAAGAGACTAAATGTGATCCCTGCATATATAACTAGAGGAACGATCAGGTAGAATAGGGAAATAGCACTACCTTTTGAATAATAATCATGTAGCGGACTGTTACTTGGCACATATTTTAAATAGGTTATCTGCAGAATTAGCAATGTGTAGAGGTGTAGCAGAGATGCATTACAATGCTTGTGGTCCACTCACACCCCTTCTCCCCACATGCACACCGTGACTTATAATTAAAGTTCTGTCTAGCTCACAGCCTTCATTACAAGCATGAGGGGGATTTGTTTGATGGTCATAAATGTCAGGCTTCAAAACTGAATCTAGACAATTTCAATGGGAAATCTTGAGTTGTGAGTTATTGGTTATACGGCTACTGTACTGGATTCTCCATCTCATCAATGCTTCAGCCCAGGTTGAGTACCTTTTAAAATATGAATCGTAATGTTTTATGCTGCAAGTTCTGTTTTGTTCAACAACAACCAACCATGAAAGAAATCTGACTGTCCTCCTTCAAAATTTAAGATTGGTTGAATTATGGATGATGATGTGTGACTCCTTTGCCAAGGGAGTTACCATGTTTCAGGAAGACGTCAAATCTGTGCTCTGCATTTGCTTCAATAGGTGAGAGTCACTTGAACCTCTTCTCTATAGCATCTGATATAGGTATCAGAATAGGCTGCTAGTCTGGTAAGGTCATTCTTTCACAAAGACGTGAGCTTTAAATTTCCCCAGCCCTCACAGAAAATTGGACTTCTATAGCTGAGCAAGATGCTAATACTAATCCACTTATCTCAGAAAGGTTGTTGTCTTGACCTAAACCCCTCAAGATATAGAGTCAATATCCTCAAGAAGCTGGAGGCTCCGGACCTTTTTGGAGACATATTCCTTTCACATATTATTTTCATACCCAGTTTTAATCATACGAAGCAATCCAATAGCAGTGCATAAACTGTGTACAATGACAGACAGCTACTGAAATTAGCTCCCTTTTTCCTTGTTTTGAACTTCAGCTCATAGTTTAGCTAAATATTAACTCTACTGTAGAGGTGAAACAGAAAAACCAATTAATCTAGCTGAAGGAATGACAGTCCAAATTAAAATGCAGACCTTCCTGACTCCATAGCTTCTCTGCATTCCCGAAGATAACAAACAAAAAGCGAATGCTCATTCATTATACCACAAGAAATTTCAAATAATAATACTCTGGGAATTCTCAAATCTCAAATCAGGAAATCTCAAAAATAGACGCTTATTTTATGTATGAGAATAGTGTACAATGAAACAAAGTGAAGCATGGAATGAAGTGGGTTGAAGAACTTGTGGACCTAGATTAGTATTTTATTCTGCTGAATGTGATGTATCTTACTTTAAGGCACTACTGAGAAAAATTAATGGTGTGAATGGGTTTCTTTTTCTTTTCCAAGAATACAAAGAGTAAGATACTGCATGAACACTCCGAAATGTTTTCAATTTCCCTCCGAACTCCTCTTCACTGTGACCATTATGTCACATATAATTACACTTACCAGTCAGAGTTTCATTCCTGTAAAGAATACCTAGCCTTAAAAATTGCACCCCAACAGAAAACCGGATTATTCAGACAATGAGGAAGTGCTGAGGAACATGGGGAGATGGACACCATGCCTTCTCTAACGAAGAATCCTCAGGAGAGAAGCAGATGGATCTCATTTGTAATAAGAGATCTACATTTTGGAAGAGTCGTGTCTTTGATTCTTGTCAAGGTAAACTAGGATTTGTGTGGGTTAAACAGATGGCACTACAGAAACAGTGTGAGAAGTCACTATTAACAGATGCTCTGACTTCAACTTTGACATTTTAGAGTACAAAATGAAGATTTTTGGAAGGGTTAGAGCATTTAAACAGCTTTGAGGCTCTGCACAACTCTAAAGCTTTCATATTTATATATGTATTTACACATATGCATGCACGTGTACGCACATACAGTGTGTATATCTGTATATATATATAGTATATAGAAGTTGTTAGATTTTTAGGGATTGTGACACTGTCCATAACGGATGTAAGCAGCCAATATATTTCACGTGTTGAGATATCAGTTATTGCTGCCAGAGTGACAGGTATGCCTGACCCAGTATTTCAGGGTTTGCATGAGACAAAGGTTCCGGCCAGGCTGTGCCGGTGAACGCCGCACCGGACCCATTTCTGGTGAAAGTTTGCCATCTAGGGGCCATATCAGGAAGCACTACGATATAGAACGACTGTTTTAGTAACAGAAAAATGGATTAAGTGGATTTTCTGGATGTTCGCGGGTATAGTTAGTGCAGAATAGCACTGCCTTTAATATATTTTGTGTTTAACTTTGTTGGCAATATCATCTTGAAAGTGTTGAGCTGATACTATTCCCCAAAACAGAGTCAATTCTTCACTAAATTTGTAACATGCTTGTGTAGTCTGAGCCTGGTTCCACTGAAAAGGGATTTAAAAAATATTCATGAAACATAACCAAGATAAGTGTTTTTAATCCTTTTACAATATTATTGTTTCAGAAGCCATCTCCTACTGCTGGAGCAAAGATTAAATAAGCAGTAAAAACAGAGACAGAATTCAACAGTTGTGACAGAGAAATGTAAAACTTTGTTTTCTTCAGAATACTAGCCTTTTTATTCTGCTTACAAAAATATCTCAAACTAGATGAAAAATTTGCAACAGAAAATGCTGATACTTCCATTTTCATTTGTTTCTATCAAATTAGAAATGTTGAATGGAAATACCTTTAAAAGATTAAGAAACATTTTCAGATATTTGGCAACCTTTCCAGCAAAGTCTGCAGAAAGACTCACAGTGTCATAATTTCAGGAGCACCTGTGAAGCAGTTACCATTCTTTTACTTCTTCCTCTTCATAGTGAAATCTAATTTAAGGTTTTTGGTTTTTTCCCCTTCCTTTTCTCATCACGGTCCTTAGGTTCCATTTTCATGCTAAAAAAAAAGTATTAAAAATCTCTTTCTAAAATGTAGGAAACTGTACCTACCACCATTTAAAACATAAGAAGAAATAAAATCTTTACCAGAGTAGGCATGATAATTTTAGGAGGGTAATGAGATATTCAGCAGAAACACTGGTTTTATCTCAAGTGATGTTTGCCCTCCTTCCACCCTGGCCCAGTCACTCCAGAAATTTTTATAGGGATAAACTGCTAACTGACAATTCATGTATTATTTCTCTGGAAACATTTGCCTTGGTGATTTGAAATACCCTGTTCAGTATAATGTACAAAAAGGAACAGATAAGGTTACTTATGGTTGAATTTAATAAGTAGAGATAACCGGTGTCTCATGGTCTTTAAAGGCTGCAGTCATGACAGCTAACTACACTGGTTTGCTATGGCAACCTATGTCTTACTGCAATGGGTGCTGCAGCATTGTCTATAGGCAGGTGTTGAAGGTTTAAGGCTAGAGCTTAGGCCATTTCACCGATGTCCAGGCCTGGTCTTTCCCAAAAGGAAGGTGATCCTGAAGCACAGTGAGGGACACACTGAGCCTTGCTCCCCCAGCTTGATGCTCTTGGAAGCTGGAAGCTGATTTTTAAGATAAAGGACACACCACTAAGCTAAGAAAGTGATAAATGGCATGGAAGAAACACCAAACACACCAGAATCCAAGGAGAGACACCCCTTAGTCTGCGTGCTCCTATTTTAAAAATATTTTCTTTTTATATTTCAGAGGGACCAAAGTGGTAGGATATTATTGCTGGGCGTAGAGTATTAAAAGACATTTTTAAAAATACGTGATTTAAGTTAAGCCCCTCTGCATCAGAAGAAACAAGCTAGTGTAGCAAGTAAAATGTAGTGAGAGATTTCTTCTGCCTCTCTCCATACATTTGTGTTAGAGAAAGCACCAGGCACAAACAGGCCGCTTGAAGGATGGAGGAAACAGACCTAGCAACCATTCGTTTTGCATTTTTGATGGCTCACAAGGCTTGCATGCATCAGCTTCTCTGAGCAGAACAGCAGGAATGGTAGAAATGGACTGTATTTTGTAATTCTAAATTTAGAAACTGAAAAAGCAACACTATAGCAGCCATGTTTTCTTTTGAGAATTCATTCCACTCTGCTACTGGATTAGCAAGTGTTAAGACCTGTGACCAAAGAAAGCAGCCAGGTATCCAGAGCAGCTCTCCAAGGACTGCCATCCCACCCCAAATCCCAAAGCAGCGGTTGGGGGATGCGATGCCATGCAGACTTAAGGTAGTTATAAATAATGCAGAAACTGTAAATTTTTGTAATTTTGTTTCCAGACTTTACATCAAGTACTTAACCATGTGCTTCCTTGGTATAAACTTGAGACCTTTCCTTAAAGTTTGTCTAGTGGTAAAGCTTCCAGGTTAACACTCAGGCAGGAAGGACAGAGCATTCATTTACAAGTGAACTGGGCACAGCTGGCAAGTGTTGGTGGCAGCTGGGAATGACCTGTGTGGGACTAGGGTTGGGACTGCCCTAAGCACGTCTTTATTTGTTTGCTTTCTCAATATCAGAATCAGCAATTAAAAGCTTGTTAATTGCCGATAAATTAATTAATTTGATGGAAATTCCCCTATATGAAACTGTTTTGTTGCCCATGACAACAGGTAGTAAGTCCTTTAAGAGATCTTTTCTAGAGGCTTTTTGCTGGACAGATTGGGGAAATTTTTTCCTTCACTGGAAGTGTTATGTGCAGCCTCCACAGCAGCCAGCTTGTTGCTCGCTTGCTCAAGGCACTGTGCTGCTGCCATCAGTGACTTGTTCACTTTCCCACAATAAGCTGTCATCTGCCTCTTCCATGGAGCACTAGAGCTGATGACAGCTCTGCAGGCTCACTCATTAGCAAGTGATTATTTACTTGAAGGAGTCAAAGTCTCATTAGAGAACTTGGCAGATGACTCAAATGGAGGAAAAGAGATGTATCTGTACTGAGGTACATCCTGCAGAACTTGTTCTGGTAGAGTCCAAATACACAGATGCATATTTTGGCCAAATAAGCTTAACAGGCTTATTGACCACAATAATTTTCAAAAGGAGAAAATGAATCCCACCCTTAAGGCCTAGGCCACAGAGATTTATGGAGAATTAGTTTTCTTTATAGAGAATTTTTGGGTCTCTTGTGACATGATGCACAAGGGAGACAGCTGCAAATAAGCAACACTTGCTGTCCATTCCTTTAAAAAATTGTGATAATTCTGGCTCCACCTGAGTTTAAGGATTTTGTTTTGCTCACTCTCTCTTCAGATGTAGATAATCATTTGGTTCTGCAGCATTCACTGCTTGTTTACTCTTGGTCCAAGAGCTCTCTTCATACTCGGGTGCCCAGGAGATACAGAAATTTGCAGGGCCAGTAAACCAAGACATGTAAGTTAGGAGAAAAAAGTACTAGTCTGGGAAATTGTTTCAAAAAATTCTTTGGTTTCCATGTGAATTAGCTGATGTTTCCCTGCCCTTTCACTAAGACTAAAGATCAGCAAGCACTAAGGTCAGCACCAAGATCAGATGTGCACCAGCAGGTCTTTGCCAACCATGGAAATGAAGAAATATGGGCTAATCTTCACAGAGCTTTGGCTCATGAAATTCTTTCCACTGCCCAGCAATAGGCACTATGTTGAAATAATTTTCAATTCCTTTTTTCTGGAATTACTGAAAATCATACAAACATGTTTTTCACTTATTTTGATGGATTTATCTTCCATAAGTTTTACTGGCTGTCCTGGTTGGGGCTGGACTAGAGTTCCTGTTGGTCTGGCAGCGGGTAGATTTGCAGGAGACACCTGAAAATTTCCCGGATGCATTTGCTAAACTGTTTCCATTTGTATTGGGCTTGCCTGGCGAGGTTTTGGTAGCTGGGGTCTGCAGGGTGGCTCCTGTGAGAAGCTGCTAGAAGCTTTCCCTCATGTCGAACAGAGCCAGTGCCAGCTGGCTCCAATGCGGACCCACTGGGGGCCAAGGCTGAGCCCATCAGTGATGGTGGTAGCACCTCTGGGATAACTTAATTAAGAAGGGGAAAAAAACCTCCTGTACAACACCATTTGCAGCCTGAGAGGAGTGAGGATATGTGAGAGAATGTCCTGGTTGGGGCTGGACTAGAGTTCCTGTTCATTTTAGTATCTGGAGGAGTGCTGCAGCACCCTGAGACCCCAGGGGCTCCCCAGGTCCCAGTGCCCTCACCTGTGTGCGGGGGCGGGGGGAGCACAGCTGGAGGGCTGGGCCGGGATTGGCCGATAGTCCATGTCACGTGACATTGTGCTCACTATATAAAGGCAGGAGTGGGCCAGGCGGGGCTGCCACTTCTGGGAGTGTGGCTGGGGGGCCTTTGTGTTGGGGATTGCTGGCTGGGAGCAGGCGGGTGTTGGTCGGTGGGTGGTGAGCAGCTGTATGGTACATTACCCGCTGATATTGCTGTCAGTGTATTATTCTGTTACTGTTATTAAACTGTTTTTATCTCAACCCGCGAGTCTCCCTTTGCCCCTCCAATTCCCTCCCCATTCCCAAGTGGGGGAAGGTGGGTGAGCGGCTGCAGGGCGTTTAGCTGTTGACCAGGCTCAAACCATGACAGTGGCATAATTTTATTGGCATTGGAGACTGTGTAAATTTTTAGCTTCAGTATAAAACCCTGAGGCAAATAGTTCAGGAGCTCAATTCCCTTTGCATAGGAGTGGCTTCCTTCTGCTTGCTTTGAATATGTCACCTGATACTTTCATATGATGTCTCTTGCTTCTTGCTTTGGAAGAGGTAGTGGTCAACAATTCCTAAAGATGTGTTTATTTTTTTTATACAGGGCTAATTCCAGGTCTCAATTTACAGGTGCAGATGGAGTATGTTTGCATGATTTTCAGTAATTCCAATAAAAATTCTCTCAAGCACCTGCTGTCACCAGGTGTAACTGAAGTTTAGTGGTGTCTTCCCTTCCTCATTCTTTTCTTAGAGACACCACATAGAGACCTCCATAAATTAAAAGCACAGTGACATCCAGGGAAAAGTGCTGGACTGCTACGCAGAAAACTTTTCTATTTCATGCTTTTGTTGGGTGACCTTAGGCCAAACAGATCTTGCTTCTGATTCCCCACACAACATGAAAAATGGTAATGATACATGTTGTAAAACAGCTTGATATCCATAGATGAACCACCACATTTGTTACTACCACATGAATTCAGAAACCTGGGTCTTTCATTTTTTTCAGGTAGGGTGGTCCAGAGGAATATAAACTCTTAAGATCAAAGATATGAAGAAGCAGCAATTATTTGTTAGTACTACCAGACAAATCTTGGTGGAAACAACTGACTAAAACACTATACCATTTTCCTAAGGAATGTGAGGGCTTACAGCTTGGTGTTAGCTGAGAAAGAACTAGGACTACTAGTGAAAACACCCTGCACTGGAAAAAACTTTATCATATTGAATTTTTAAAATATAGTTAAATACACTGTACACAATACATTCTAATTCAGAAGAAAATACAGCTTTTGCCAGAAGTATTACTCTATATTCAATACTTTTTTCCTACAGTCATTCATTTTTGTTATTTCTTCCAACATAAAGAAAGCATGTAATTTTATGTAGCATATATCATAAAGCTGGGATTTACAAAGAAGCTAAAAGAAATTAGGTATTCAAAATCCCAGTGATATTCCAAGTTCCTTTGTAAATCCTACTTCTACTGTTCTGACTAGTACAACCAGGAGTCACCTAGCTGCTTTTTGTACTTTCTGAATTGTACAGATGCATATTGGTCATATCAAAAACATCCTCTATCTACAAAGCCTGCACTGGTGTCCACTGCTAATGCATTTAAAGGAAAATAATTTTTAACTTTGCATTGATTTGCAGCAATTTTTGTCTTCAGGAATCAAACACCACACTCCTTTCTAGACAGGAATGTAATTAACTCCTCTTGTTCAACAATTAATTAGTTCGCAGTTTCTACTTATGTATTGAACATGCATATTGACAGTTCTTTATGTGAAGAGGAAACACATGAAGAAACAGCACGCATAGTTTAGTCACACTTCACAAAGATAGGTCTTAGCAATATTATACAGTGTGTTTCATGAGAAAACTGTACTCTTCTACAAGTTTCTTCTTCTCACTTAATTTTTCCAGTATGGCATCCATTAAATATGAGGCAAAAGGAAACTGAAAAAGAAACAGAGTAAGAAAAATTATCATTTAACTTTTTTCTTTTCAAAAACAATTGCTAAATATCTTTAAACCATTAGACCACTTAGTTCTGACAACAACTACACGTACGCACATCTGATCTTCAAAGTTCACCTGCCTGGTTAGTGTCCGAAAATTTGCTCTCTACCATAAAAATGATAAAAGAACAGAGTAAAATGAAAAAAGATAAACGTCTTATTGAATAATTCATGCTTTACTGACCATGTTAATGACGTAAACTGCAGTACCAGCAACTCTGTCATTTATCTTCAACCAGCTGATCAATAAAAGGCTACAGTCATCTCTAGGGCATGCAGAAATGGTAGTGTGTGTTGACTACTCTCAGGAGGATGAGACTACCAGTACAGCTCTCAATGATGTGGCAACTGCCTTAGACTCACATGTGAAAACTTGTAAATAAAAAAAAAAAAACAAACCAAAACAAAACCCCAAGCCCCCAAAGCTCCAATTGCATTAATTGGGATATGATACACACGTCTGCTCCTCTAAAAACACGACACCAAAAAATTATAATTGCATATTTACAGAGTAAAGTGTAAACCTCTTTTCTATCTCCTCCAATTTAAAAGATGTATTTGCACAATCAGTGCCTTCAAGGAAAGAGATTTGGTATGTTTTTCAGTGTCATTGCTTTAATGATTAAAGAGGTTTTCTTTCACAGTCCTGGTGCATCAGTGCACTGTGTGCAGGGAACTACTTTTGGAGGTGGTGACATGAGTCATTGCGGCTCACCCAGGGAGTGGTCAGTGCTTTGCCAGAGGAGAGCAGTTTTTGTTCACCATTGGAAAGTCTGTCAGCTTCACAGAGTTCTGACAGGTTTCTTGAACTCCTGGTGAGATGAGCGGTTACTGAGGGGTCAGTCCCACACCAAAAGTAACAGCTGATGCTCATATCAGAAGGAGAAATAATTTTATCTTAATAAGGCCACTAGAAATAAATTAGGCAAAATAAAGCATTTGGTTGAGCAGGCCAATCACCAGCTTCCTCTGCTTCTCACAACTGTAGTTAAAGGCAATACTTTTGCATCTAGAACCACTCTCTAGCTCCACACTCAACTATTGCTGCTCTGATTTTATTTTTTCACTTGTTTTCCATCTTAAAGAGAAAATTGTATGGTACTTATACCAGATAGAGTACTACCTGTTTTCTAGATATGTGAAACAAAAAATATAAAACAAACAAAAACCCCCCAGACATAAAAGTACATCAAATACGAATGCAGGTATACTGTCTGAACTGATATACAGATATGAAACTATATACTGATATTTATAATTGCTAACAAGTCAGGAAAAAAATTATCTAAAATGGTAGTGAGGAAAATCTTGTTAATATCAAGCTTCTATCATGAAGTGACTGTAAAGGCAATCCTACATGTTGCTCACTTTGCAGTTACAGAAAAAGGATAATACACATTGTTTTCATTTGCTACAGGAAAATGGGTTTTGAAGAGCTGGTACTTGTTGGCCAGATGTGTCTCCACCTGTCATAAATAACTTCTGTCTATGGTAAGAATTTTCAAGTAGTCATCTACACCTGTCAGCTTTCTCCTGCATGCTACTGTGATCACTTTTTGGGGAATAGAGGGATCCAATTCACTGAGCACAAACCTATTCAGAGTAATAGAAGACATGATCTTATCTGAAATTCTGTGACACTTACTTGCTACTGTGCTTTAAAAACAGACTCCAGCATCCTGTTCACTCTAATTGCTCTCCTTCATTGCCTAAATATTTTTTTACGCGAACTCTATACCATTACCTCAGTCTCTAATTCTTCTTGCCTAGACTGACTACATTAATTTCTGATACATTTCACCTCCTTAATGTGCCTGAGATGAATGGTTTCTTATTGATGTCTCTGGTTTGTATCGTTCTAGATACATTTTACTTGCTGCACACTACTCTCTGTGGCTTCCATGTCATAGCAAAGTGATCTTTCAAGAACTCTTTCCATTTAAATCATTCATTTAAATCAAGAGCATTTGAAAGTTGAACGTTATGTCATTCTTTCAACATTTGTTGGTTTCAGAAAAAGTACTGGATGTTTTTATCTGGTTTTCTTTTCATACAGACACCCAGAACTGGATGATCTCTACAGTCTTCATCTTTAATATAAGCCTGTCAGGTTTACTTTTAATGATGGCTCTGTAACTATCCTGGGAAGTTTCCCTCTACATTTCTCCCCAGTCTCTACTCTAAAGTATTCATCTCCGCTACCAAATCTGCCATATGCTTGGGGAAGGCAATGGGAGTTCAGTGAGTGATAAGTACACACCTAAGGACTGTAAAGCTTGTTTATACCACTGATAATTATATATTTTAATACAGAATTATATGTCCTTCAAATGCTTTCTAGTTATCTGTGCCACAACCAATTTATCCAAACACTAAACATTAACAATGACAGCGATCCTAGATCAGTACATATGGCAGGCTTTAAGAGAGGTAGTTTTTAATTGACTGTAATAAATTCAGAAGAATTGAGAGTGCAAACTACATGTGTATTTATGTTTAGTTATCTTTACCAGAATTGCAGATCTCTTCTTTGATACTAGAAAGCTGTATGAATGAAATGGCATATTTCTTACACAACTTATCAGATGGGTATCTTGGCATATGGTTAAATGCAAGGTAGTATGAGCCTAAAGAGTCAGGAATGCTGATAGTTATTTCTATTTATCTCACCTATTTATTTAGACCTTGAGTATACTTATTTTGGAGATCTCTCCTGTAAAAATCAACAAGTAATTTATATCAACCTTACACAGTGTGACTGAGTCTCACTCAGCACAAATGCATAAATACGCACTGATCTGCCAGTGGAGACACCCATAATGAAGGCAAGAAATTGTTTTTACTCTAATCAGATATAGTGCCTCCATTCAGAAAGTACAGCATTACTTGGTCTCTGCTTCACAAAGTATAAAATGTGTTAACATAAAAATAAAAGTAATTAATTTCTGGAATACATGAATTAGTGATTACACCTATTTTAAATCTCCCCATATGGATCATCAGTGTAATAGATTTGCCCAACAAAACTATTCTAACACACTGCAGAGATGCCTCTAAATTAATTAAGTGAACCACAAAGAATAACCTGAAATAAACCTAAAGAAACTCAGATTACAATGGCCAAATCCTCCTAATTTTGCTATAAATTAAAAGTCAAAGTTTAAAAAAAAAGCGCATCACTTCACTGTTGATCTTTGTCCATTCTTCTTTGTGATGGCTGTATGTACATGATTATATAAATATATATGTGCCTGTCTGTATTCTTATACTGAGTAATCAAGCCAATCTCTCCCATGTTTTCAGTCCAGGACAAGTGATGAAATGTGGTTTTGTTTGTGTGTGTGAGAAAAAACAGATTTATACCATAATGGATTGTCAATGCACAGGACTGAGCTCTTATTCTCGTAATGATTACTTTCTGATTGTCTGATATCAGCGTTAATGGTGCCCAGGATATGGTTCAGACTGCACTGGGGCACTGGCTGATGGTGGCAGGGGTGAGTGTGTGCAGGTGTGTTTGTGCATGGGTGAATCCATATGTGTGTGTGCAAGTAGAGGACAGGCAATGAGTAGAGACCTGTTCAAAGAGAAGACAACAGACACAGGCTGGAAAGAGACTAATGAAAGCAAAGCTTGGTGTTCCAATTCAAGAAATTTGAAAGGAAACAACCACAGCTGTTAGTGAACATTTCCAGATGACACCAGAGGAAATCTGTATTTAGAAATCAATGCAAGTCCTTAAAAGGGGTTGGGGAAAACCCCTACTGATGAAGAGTGAATATACTGTTTCAAACCCTGTTCTAGAGATGGAGTATACACATATGTACAGAGCAACCGCATAACAGAGCGGAGGGAGTTTTTCTGGAAGTTTTCACCATTGGAATATGATTTGTAGATTCATAATGAGGTCATGAGAGGAAGGATTTTATTAGGCAGCTTTGTTTATGTGAGATGTGGTATCCCGAGGAGTACATAAGGAGGGAGAGGGAAGGCAAGTGCTGATGTAAATCTGATAAGGGACACGCTAAATCAGTGCTGTCATTTGGATTAATGTTTGGAAGAATTAGGCAGATGGTTTGTATTTTACTAAAAAGTAGTTCTTGGAGACTTCAAGCAGCAATCTGAATTGGGCTAACATGCTGCATTCACATACAAAATTATTAACAGATTGTCTCGAGATGCTGTTCCTTACAATCAGTCACAAGGAATGAAAGCCTAAGGTGATACAAGAAATCTTGACTAAGTTATGTGAAAAGAAGTCATCATCCTGGTTTAGTTATATGTTTCCTATGATTGGAAAAAGCTAGAGAAGTTTAATTTTCTTTTATTTTTTAAAAAATTATAATTAAAAAAGAGTGCTAATATACTTGCCAGATTCAAATAGTAATACATGCACTCAGATGTGAGGGATAAAGTAGATAGAAGCCTCATTACCTCACATGCAACCTGTAAACACAAATATATATTGAGATAACCATATTTGTTCCCTCCTCTCCCAAATCCCATGAACTGCTAAAAACTCAATGGTCTATAATACTATAAATACCTCTCCCAGCTGCTTTCTCTCATGTCCAGTTACTAATGTATAACCAGTTTGATGTCTCTATAAATGACTCAAGATAACCCTGTGCAGGTAGCATGTGCTTCTGTGAAACCTCTTCACATACAAATTCTTCACAGGCAAGAGAACCTTTTACCTTTTATTCTAATGTCAGTTATTAAGATGTTTCATTTTTATACATTAGTGTGAACACTCTAGTCATTGGGTGTTAATGTACAAATACAAATTAGCAACTGAAGAAACACTTGTTGGCCATTCAAGATGTAGGTTTAAATAATAAGTGAGTTTTACCAGCTCTGCAGAATTCAGAACATGACTGTACTTTTTGATTATATGATTCTTATTTACATAATAACATCCTGATGCAGAGAGGTCTCTTTCAAATTGTAAGCTTCTTAGCAGTGATGTAGTTTCTTCACATATGTTTCTATAGTACTTGATAAAATAAGTACACAAACTCTGCTGTCTGTGAGCCTCAGGATTGCAGAAATATTTATCACTAAAATATTAACATTCTTGTAAAGCTGACAGAAATTAAGACTTTTTCAAGTGATAGGAGTACAGAAAATAAAGGTACAGATGAAATGTATAACAGAGGTGTGCTATCATTTATGATTACACTTTAGGGCAATCTATAAAATGACAGTAAAAAGCAACTAGTGCTTCCCTCAGCTTACCTCCCCTCTTTCCCCCCACCCCTCCCCCCAATTCTAATGCAGCAGTAAAATGGTGTATGTCAGTAATAAAAATAAAATGTCTGTGACATTTTAAATGTTATCGTACTGTCACAGCGGAATATAATTAGCTTGAAGAATGATCTAAAGGGATATGATGCAGTTCATTATGTGCAACAGCAGCAGTTTCCCAGTGTTCATAAAGGTTTCTCTATTAAATTTACCTCCAGTCAATAATTAGGAGTCCACAAATAAACCTAGGCAATTAAATCAATACTGCTGGGCAATTATGTTCCAAAGTCCTGGCTCAATGGCACAAAAAGACACTATATCAAACTGCAATATTAAGTGGTCCTATGCAGTTTTCAACCTAACATTTTCTCAGAATAACAGAAAAGGGCAAGCCTGCATCTTTGATCAAGATGCAAACAGGTACCTAGTTTGCCAACCTGTAACACTAAGTGAGCAGTCTGTTACGAGCAAAGTCCTGACAGAAAGCATTCATTTCACCACGAGCTTTAGTTTTCTGATCAGATATATTACCAATTTCTACTAAAGAAAACAACAAACAAACTCTCTACTCAAAGATATGAGTTAAGCATTTTAAAGGGCATAGAGCTCTTTCGTGAGCTGCACCCTAATACAGACCAAGAAATCTTAGCAATTTGAATCCATGCGACTTAGCATGGATAGAAATGAAAAGCAGAGCTGGCTGCTCCTAAAAAACACTAATCTTGCGATTCTAAAGATCGTCTGCTTGCTAAGAATTACTTTTACCCTCAGAGCTCCTCCTGAGGAATTCCACAAGATGGAGCAAAAAACGCTGAAAACCACTATTAACTTGTATACAAACTTATATGGGTAAGAGCAATGAGGCCCCCTTTCCTTAGCTAAAATTACCAACCCTAATATAGTTGGTTATATAGTCAACAATGTCCTCACTCTCCATGCCCTGGTTTTTGCTATTTGTTTATATCAGATGAAGAGAAGTGAAAAAAATCTGCTTAGGATTTTTTAACCAAAGAATGATAACAAAAAATAGAATAATAACTCTGCATCGTATTCCATTAATCTGTTTCCTATTTTGGAGTCAGTAATACATACAGAATCTTGAAAGCTATAGCTTTAAAAAAAATTCTTAAAATTAAGGCAATTTAGTTTTTAGAAATATTTGTGCTTTTACTGCTGAGTTCCATGTAACACTATGATGTTAAATTAAAATGTCAGTATTTCTGACAAAGCCAGTAAAAGGCACTGATATTTCCACCTCGTTCAGTGCACCAATTAAGCAGTCTTAATGGTAATAAGTTTTGATAATGAAAGAGGGAAAAACTTTCATTTCTAAAAAATGTGGTCTTAGGACACAATCTAGACACGAAAGGCTTTAATGATAAAATAAATAAATCTGAATGTCACTGTTCCCTTGAAATGACTTTCAAAATATTTTCAATAATTCACATTCATAACTGCAATGAACTACATCACTAATGGATCCATGCTACTGCATATGCATTTGGAACACTGGATTTATAGATCAAATTTTATTCCCTTTCAGATATCAGCTACCCATCATTTGAATAAAGGAGACAACTAAAATATAACGGAAAAGTTTCAAGAGTCAGTCAATGTTGTCAGTGATGTCCAAACAAGAGGTGAATGTGGCTAGAAAAGCAGGGCTCTCACCTGCCAATAAACTGCCCTTGATCACTTACAAGAGGGGAGCATCCCAGCAGACTCTGTGTGTATTAAAAAAAAGACTTGAAAGAGAAGAAAAAGTATCACACAGGTCACAGCAGCAGTCTCAATGGACCCCTCAGGGATTTCTGCTAGTCTCAGCCTTGTCATCCTCTATGCAGCTTTCCTCTCTGCCCAGAAAATGTCGATAGGAAAATGTTTGAGGGGCCTCTGGTGAAAATTTTTTCATTCTTTCTGCATTGACAGGATGCCAAATCAATATTTACTTCCCACTAACAAGCTGCTCCAGGTCTCAGTAGAAAATATTGTAGAGAATGCAAGAAGACACGATAATAAACAGCTGTCTGGCTATGAGGAAAACATGAATTGACTGGAAACAGGTCCACAGTAAAAGGTCACTGAAACCCATGAACTCTTCAGGTGTCCATATGAACTACTAACTTTAAAGGCACATAATAAAAATCTCTTTTTCCTAAGAGGTATGACAGAATGGATCCTTTTCACTCTAGCAAGCATTACACACTGTTTCAATAATTCAATTAACACATTTGCCAAGATCTGTGCTGGTTTTCTCCAGCACTGTTTCACTGGTTTCAGCTGTAAAGTTAGCTATCACAAATCCTTGGTTAACATCTCTTCAGTTTTATCCAGTGACTCTTATCTTCACAGAAATAAAGAGGAAATGTTACAAAACAAGGATTTTACATTGTCTTATCATGCAATAGTTTGGGACCATCAATGGCAACATACAGATGCAATAGATTAATTACAAACTAAAAACACTTAGCTACTCAGAATAGAAAGTTATAATTCATTAAAGGAAGATATAAATTTAGCACCTCTGCTTCAAGAAGTTTCTGTATATACTGCAGCCATTCTTTATCTTTTTCAAATTCCATTTTTGTCTTTGCAGTTTCCTAAAAACAGAAAAGTAAAACCAATGTGAAAATTTCCTTTTGTGACTTCTGTAATATAAAGCTCCAGTAAGGCTAAACCTACATCACCACCAGACTCCTGTTCCAGCCAACTGTGGTCAGCTCCTAGACACTCTTAGTAAAGTAAGTCTGTAGGCTTTTTCATGTATTATTTGATCAGGCCTAAATAAATCTGGATAAGAAATCCTATTACTGTATCTATTTAACAGAGGGTGATTTCAGAAAACACTATCAAATATTTCATAGTAAAATATATGATAGAATCAACAAAAAGAGGCAATGGATTCCCCCAGAAACAGTCTACTAGAAATACCTTTAATAGGTATCACAATTCAAGAATGGAAGCATCAGTGGAATCAATCTGGCACAGCAAGACACATTTTAATTTTGTTTTCATTAATGCAGGAGTCTATTTAAAATGTATAACCCTGCCAAACAGTCTGATGAAAAAGGAAACTATTAAGGACTTTCAAATAATGTCTCTACATCTACATGCTCAGAACAGTGTATTTATATTTTATCTATGTATGTCCAGAGTCTTGCCACCTTATGAGTCTCTAACCTGACGTTTCTATTTAAATCCAACTGGTTTATTCTTTTTGTGTTGGATGCTGCACAATGCAATTCCAGTCTTTACCTGGAAATCTTTTTTCCTTAGAAAGTCCCTAAAACAACCTACCTCATCATCTTCTACTTCTAATATCTCCTGAAGATCAGTTGTTGAAACATTAAGGATAGATGCTGCCAACTGAACAGACTCTTGGGAAAGACCCTTTTTGCACGCTGTTACTTCTCCCATTTTTTTTGCCTGTTTGATTTTTGTTCTCAGCTCTTGTACGCTGTGCTGTAACTCTCTGGTTAGAGCCTGGAAGATGCAAGCAAAAAATACCCCTTTTCAATTCTTCTTAAAGTGTAAACACTATGGAAAAAAACAATATAATTTGGACTAAGCTCCTTTAGATGGGAATTATCTTCATTCTGTGTTACTGGTTCAATAGAATGCATGCTGTAATACTAAATACCATGGTATTTAGAACACAAAGTATGAATTAATATATTAAACCAGAAAAAGCTCTTAAATATGGGTACTAATATTTTTTAATGTCTTTAGCAAAATAACTATAATCATAATGCCATTATTAGTAAGACGAAATAGCTTCTGCAGAATCAATTAAAAATAATTTCCTGATCCAGTCTACCAGAAGCGTTCCTGAAATAACAACAGAAGTGTCAGACTTTACTGTGGTCAAACAGAGATCTTTTTAAAGCTTTATTCATACCTCACCGCATGAAGAAACACCAACATACCTCTTTATTCAAAACCCGAAATTTTTGTTCCTATTAAGCCAGGGTAGTTCAAAACTGTCCTGGCTACTGATTCTTCCCAATATAATTTATAAATCACATCAGGATTTATACCTCCTAATAAACATTTATAAATTTATAAATATGAAACAGGATATCAGAGTAGTGGTTATCCATTGTTGATGTCCTGGGTTGAGTGAGTGGTGGAGTTTTTTGGTGGCAGGGGAGGGGGCTATCGGGGCAGCCCCCTGTGAGAAGCTTCTTGAAGCTTCCCCAGCTCCAAGTCAGCTCCACTTCTGTTTGGGAAATTGAGCCAATCGGCTGCGCCTCTGCGATAACATATTTAAGAAGGGACATGGTGACAGGCAGTGGGACTTGTGAGGAGGAGTTGCTGCAGCTGCATGAACACCAAGGTCAGTGGAGGAATGGAGGAAGAAAGGAGGGGGGAGGTGTGCCGGAGCAGAGACCCCCCTGTATCCTGTGGTGAGATGGCAGGGCGGCCCCCCCCTGCCACCCATGGAGGTCTACAGTGGAGCAGACATTGATTTATGGCCAGTTGCTCCTGCTCAGATGATCAAGGTTCTGTGCCCAAAGAAGGCCGGGGTCTCATGGGAAAAGGTAGCCCCGCTGCTGTAATTCAGTGCTGGGAGGATTGCAGCATGCAGGGGAGTCCCACGCCAGAGCAGCTTGGGAAGGGCTGCAGCCATGGGAGGGAAACCAGTCGGAGAAAGTTAGTGACCCATGACGGAGCAGTGTGGGGAACGCTGCGGCCCATGGGAGGAATTCAAGTCGGAGAAAGTTTGTGGAGGACTGTCTCCTGTGAGAGGGGGACCACGATGGAGCAGGAGGAACAAGTTTCGGACACTTCCCTAGCAGAGCTGAGCCCGGGAAGAAGGGAGGGGTGGGGGGAAGGTGTTCTCAAGATGTGGCAATGCTTCTCACTGTCTTACTCTGTTATGTGTTGTTAGTGTCTGTAATAAATGTATGTTCTTTTTTTTCTTCCCCTAACGAGTCTGCCTTTTGCTCGTGATCATAAAAGGGGTATTTTTCCCATCCCAGTCCTATCTTGAACCCCAATCCTGGCTCTCTGTCCCTTCTCATTGCCGGAGGGGAAGGGAGAGAGAGCTGCTGCATTGTGGTTGGCTGTCAATCAGGCCTAAACCACAACAGTTGATAAGCAACATACTCTCGGCACACACAAGACCCCTGTATTCTTATTTGCAGCTTGCAGCTGGCCCACACAGAAGGCTCAGCCAGGCCAGGCAGTCTCTCTGCAAGGGTGCTTTTAGCAGACAGTAGGTGTTTTAAACAGATAGCAGCTGAGGCAGCATGGGGAAGATCAGATGCCACACCAGAACCACTGCAATTGTTCTTTAACCCTGGCTTTGACAAGGTCTGATGCAGGGGTGCCAAGAGAAGCCTCAATTTTAGATCCCATTTCTGCTGTTGAAGACTTTTAGTTAGTTTTAAGTAAGAACTAGAGCTTGATAGGATGTCTGATGCTGCTAATGCTGCATAATTAAACTGCCTTTATTATTGTTACTACTATTACTAGTAACTAATAAAGACCACAATAATAAAGGGCAATTTCTCTATGATCTTTTGTGAAATGAGGTATAAACTGCTAAGCCAGGAAGATGCTCCAGGCTTAAAAAAAAAAAAAAAGCACAAAAACAGAATAATACTATTCCAAGAAAACTGTTTGAAAAGTTTCTATTACAGGAGAGGAGAACCACTATCTGCAGTGAAAAAAAAAAGGGATTACCTGGATTTAGTAAAGCTGATATAAAAACCTAGAAAAAGTAAAAAAATGGTCAGAAGACTAGACAAAAAAATTGTACTCACAGTTAACAGGAAAGAAAAAAACCAGCAGGGGTGAGGCCACTCTCCTGTGTTTATTTAAAACTAGAGTAAAAGAAGTATTATGAAACATCCTACTGAAAAGACTTTGTTGACCTGAATGAAAGCTGAATGGAATCCAGACCTGATCTTGGTTTTTGTTCCCTAATACCACAGGAGTACTGAGCTTGAATACTATGTTCCACAGCTGAACATGAGCCAAATTGCATAAGGAACTGATGGTTCAAATTCCTACATCTACTATTCCTAAAGTTCTCTGGTTCAGTGAAATAACACTAAGCATTAGTATAAATCATTGGTTGTATAACTGAAGGGTTTTTTTGTTTCAATATTTATGCAGCCATGACAAAAGCATTTTGTCAAAAGCGGAGCAAGACAAATTTATTTAAAAATTATTGGCTGAGACACATGAGCAGTAACTCGTTGTTAGAAGGTCCTCCTAGCGTATTCAACTTCCATGACTCAAGCAGAAATCTGATTGCCAACAGACACCTTGGCTGAGTTTAAAATGAGAGAATAAGGTTTTCTTCCGATCGTCATATGTGGGGCTCATCTTATTAAACTACCTCTCACCAGTAGGTGAACTCCTGAAAATTCTTTTTCTGCAGAAAGCTCTCATGTCATATAAACTGACTGTGGAATTATGAAGCCTGTTTATTATCATTTGGGGTAAAGTACTCTACAGCCTCTAGTGTATTCAAAATATAGATTAGACAGCATTTGCTGATATATTTCAAAAGAACCACAACAGATTCATCTGATTCCAAGATTTGTTTATTTTTCTTCTTCCCAACTTAACATTTTTCTGTATTTAGCTAAAATGTAATTATTAAAACCAAAATTACCCTACCACAAATTCAAGGAGAGGAGGTACAATTAAATTTGTCCCATTTTCTGATTCAAATATGGGTGTCTCCATGCACAGTATTTCCAACAAAATGTCTTGTACGTAGAGACCTGTGCAAGTACAGAGCTGTGAGGAATGATGAAACTTGAAATGTTATAGGCAGGGAACTAGAGAAACTTTGACCAAGCTCATAGAAAAAAATAGACTAAGAGAGGAGAGAGCCTCAAGTAGAAAAGTACATACTATGAAAAAAAAATTACAGATAAATCACAACATGTTTTTGTAGCATTTGAAATGGTCCAACAGTAAACTGGCTCCTGCAACATGTAGGAGATGTATTTGACAATGGAAAAATAAACTCAACTGTACTTTTTCAATCAAATTGCATGAGCTTCCCAAATTTTGAAAGTGAGGAGATGTCACTCAGACATAGGTGATCAGGCCAGAAGATGCAAATTTGTTTACTGGTGCAAAGAGGAAATGTAAATTTAAGGAGTAAAATATCAAGGCAATTAACTGCATAGCCACATGGAAAGAGTACAAATAATGATAACTAGCTGAGCACAGCAAACAAAAAGCATGTTAATAAACAAAGTTAAACATTCACTTGAACATCTCAGACAAGACACAAACATTGCCAGACAATAGTCTTAGGATGTTATTAGATAAATTTTATTGGTGTATCTGAACTCCAGAAGAGGTTCATGATGAATGAACAAACTGACAGCAATAGCAACAGTGGAACCCAGAGGCTGCAACTCTACTGTGCTTCGCTTTTAGTTCAGAGTTCCAGTATGGAAGGTACCAGAAAGTCCCTGAAGAATCTAGAGCAGCAATTATGAAAGTAAAGAAAAGAAAAAAACAAACAACAAACAAACAGGAAAAAAAAAAAAAAAAAAAAGAAAAAAACAAAAACAGAAAAAGTAAGTTTAAACAAAAATCAAGGAAAGAGAAAATTGCAACTAATATATTTTGATAATCAAGCATACATACTATATATAATCAAAGTAGATCATATATACAGAGGACTTGCACTTCAATTCCTTTTTCCCTAAGCAGTTCTAATACACTAAAAAATGTGAAATATATACCATATGTGAAAAATAAGGCTACTACATGGACTCTCAAATCAGACTCTCAGAGACCATCTATTTTTGAACCTGCCTTCTTCTCATTATTAAGTTGTAACAATAACGTTCTAATATCCATTTTTCACTGGATAAATGCCTTGAAAAATTATAGCCTCCCTATGACTTTAAGTTGCTTTTTCTGTTCATATATACTCACCCATCATGTGGTAATGTATTCACGTGCTAAACTGTTTACTTATTAGTGACTTAATTTATAAGTGAGTTCATGCTTTACTACAGAAATGTTCAGTGTCAAAGCCACACAGGTCTTTAACTCAGTTAGGAAGAACCATTTCCAAACCAAAGATTACAAAAACCTTAGTTCACCAACACAGTTTTGTTGGTGAGTGTACTGAAGCAAGTATAATATCATTCTTTGATTAAGAAATCAATTCAATGTATTCTGGAGCTAAGTGTAGGATTTTAAACTAATACATACCCCACTGTGTATTTCAGAATTGCTTGTTTTTAAACTTATAAGCATACATAGGTGATACAAACTGCCTGCAATGAAATCAATGCAGAATATGACTTCAGTACTATACTGATGTATGATAACAATGCCTCTATTAGTACCAGTAATGCTAGGATTTCATATCTTCTGTTTCTTTTTCTTTGGTGTTAAATCTAGGGGATATTTTGTTAGTAAAACCATTTTCCCAACTGAGATGTTACCATCAGAGTTACTCCTGTGGGACGCACTTAGCTGCTACCAGTCAACTAGAATAGGAAGCCCTGATTAATTAAAGAAAACAAATCTACTTCGCAACTTGTTGGACCAGTGCAATTGTTACTGGTCTGACTAAAAAAAAATAAAAGCTTTAAATTCTAATAACATGAGCTTAAAGTACCCAGCTCTTTGTAATCATTAACAAATGTTTCATTACCTATCAACTCCATATGGCTATATAGTATATATTACATCTACTGGGTTGCATACGGTTCTAAAATATCTTCTTTATAAGCCATTTTACTTTATTTTCACAACCAAAAATATTAATTCTTAAGATAATAGTTTTCAATTTTGGTCTCAGAATGCAATCACTTTTTAGAACTATATGTTTTGCCAGTTTTGAGATATATAAAGACGAAGGATTTCTTCCATTTAAAAGGTCACATTTAATTAAACACTCAAAGAAGCTGTGGTGATACACAGACCCTGACAACACACTATTAATGAGGTCTTCACATCCGAAAAAGCTCTGACACTAGCTGATCCTGGAATTGAAACAAATTTATCAATGGCTCCAAGTAATGACATATGACCAAGTCAATGCCTAAAATTATTCTTGTAACTACCATGCTAATTTACACACTCTATTGTTACTGTTTTTAGTAAAATAAAACTTAATGGCCTGAAGACAAACCTAAGTGTGATGCTAGTACTGTAGCTATGTATGGCTGGATTTCAGTCTTGCACTGCTGCAGCACACTTGGCAGAAGCCATGGCTCATAATAGTTATGGAAAATTTTAAGCTTTTCTGTGCTTCATACAGTAGTCATAATGTTGTTCTGGGTAAGGCTGGGATGGAGTTAATCATCTTCTAGCAGCTCCTATGGTGCAGTGTTTTCGATCTGTGACTAAACCAGTGTTGATAACACACCAGCTATTAACAAGCAGTGCTTGCATAGCATCATGGCCGTCTCTGTTTCCCACCCTGCCCCCAAAGCAAGAAGGCTGGGGTGCACAAGTAGGGATGTGACACATCTGGGACAGATGACCTGAACTGATCAAAGGGACGTTTCATACCCTGTAACGTCTTGCTCAACAATATAAACTGAGGGGATGGGGGACTGATTGGGCAGGTAATCACTGCTCAGATACTGGCTGAGCTACATCCCTTGGGGTTTTTTTCCCCCTTTCCTTCGCTTATTAAACTGTCCTTACCTGAATGCAAGATTTTTCATGCTTTTGCTATTCCTACTCTCTCCCCAGTCTCACTGGGGGCAGGGAGTGAGTAAGCAACTATGTGTTGTTTAGCTACTGGCCAGGGTCAACCAACCACAAATGCATAGACCGGTATAATACACAGAACAATTCTCTACATGATGTTTTGTGTTTAGTTCAACATGAAAGTGTCTTTAGATACAAGTAATGTATTCACTGAAACTCCCTTGTTTTGTAGATTGGGATGGTGTAAGGATGTGACCCAGAGCATTATACCAAGAATTAAATGGAAAATATTTTCAGAAACAAGGTTAGTTTCCTAAAGAAACAAAAGTACTGTGAAGATGTTGCAGCTATCTGTGGAAAACAAGATCTGAATTTCACCAGCTGAATACTGAGTTTAAAGAACTTCTCTACCTTTGTGGCAGAATTACTGCTGGGCTAAGGTTAGGGCAGATCCTAGGATTGTAAAAGGCTGAGAAAGCATTACCATCCCAAATAGCTCACAGTCAACAAGACAAAACAGAATGAATGGACAAAGTGACACAGAGAGATGATGTCATGCATTGTTTCAGCATCTGAAACAAGTAATCAAGTTTTTTCAATGAAAGTACAGTTATTTGGTCCTTACTGCCTCCATAAAAATGACTTATAAAATACTTTCAGTAATGTTTCAACTCATGCACATTTCACAGCATGATTGCTGTATGTCAGATAAAAGAAAAACTCTTCTACAGTAATTTCATTTTTTATATATATATGTATATATATAAGTATATATATATGTGTATATATATATACACAATTTAAATTACCTTATCTAGCTCCTTAACTTGAACAAATACAGCTTCTAGGCATAACTTTTTTTTCGATCAGAAAAGGGACACGAGTGTAGACAAGAAATAGACAAGACAGACCACTGCAAAAGATTTGTCTGGCCAAGAGCTATAACATGTAGCATTCTGACCCATGGGAATCAGTCAGACTCAGGAGGTTAACTTAATTTTTATGACCCCCAGAGATCATGTGATTTCAGAGACTCTAGCAGATGCCCTGAAAGTAGATTGTAAAGGTGTAGAGGAGATATAGACTAACCTTTTCTTCCTCTGCCAACTTCAGTACTCAATACCAATTGGGAATGCTATTGCCAAATATTAAAGTGGTAGTAACGTTATTCTACTAGTGTCACAATAGGTCACATTTATAATGTGGTGTGTTATTTTTATTTATTTGTCTTCAGTCGCAGTTTCTGCTTTAGTTCTAAAATTTATAAACATGTATGTTCAAGCTATGTGGCACAGATCTTTATTTTTACATACTTGGAGGAATTAAGATAGGCTTTTATTATCTTTTCCATTAAGAATAAAGTAAACAAATAAGCTGTAGAACATGTTAAAACCCAAAGAAAACAAAACGATACACTCGAGTATAAGAGTGACAATATTATCTAAAAGCTAGCAGAGCTGCAAAGTTTCAAAGGTTAATTCAATAAAGAGCTGAAAGGGAGAAATACATCCAGTAAAGCTTGGTATTGGATCGAAATCTATGATTTAAAATAAACAATCTTATGTTGATTGGCACTGAGAATAGTGCTCACAACTTCACAGAGATCTGTGGAAGATGAAATCACACACTGTCTGGAAGAAATGCCTCACCTGATGAGCTCTAGAATTCCATTTTACATGAAGATTGAGAAATTGCAGTATGGTATGTACATATAAAATAATGTGATACTGCAGTTGCCTCTACAATCTGATTTTCCACATCCATTAACACAAGCAAATCTGAAAACACATGAAAAGGATTTAACAGACAAGATCTGAAAAATTAATTGAGGTAATTTGAAATATTACCAACCTCCTCTACCCTTGTGGCAAAAGCCATCTCCAGTTTGCAATTCAACATCCTAGCCCAACACTACCTTCTTCACTGCTATGAGTTATGGATGACAGACTGTGAACTAGGAAGGTGAATTCAGTAATACCTCAAACCCAACTACAGTAGGAATATTTGCAAAACTGCAGATAGATTTGCACAGTATTGTTTTTCAACCGCTAAAGCTAAACCCACCACAGCTTTCTTCACAAAGCCCTTAAGTCACACAGTATAAAAGGGGCATCAGGATTTCAGTATTTGAACAGAAAACTCAGCTTTCTGGCATTCAGAACTGCAGACCTAAAAAACAGTTAAAATGCAATAAGGAGAAAGAATATTAAGGTACAGTGACAGAAATGAGAAACTGTATTGCATAAAATTTGACAGTCTGATTCCTATCACAGGTAAGATTTGAATTTGTACAACTATGGTAGCTTAAGTTTGATATTCCTGCTTGCCATTAGGAGAACAGAGGGGAGAAAGTCTCACTTGCCTGGCAAATACTTAAATACTGTATTTCTCTACATTTCTCCAAAATACTTTTGCTACCAATCTTGTTCTACAAGCTCCACCAAAATATTATTCCATCTTGATTCAAAATCATTGAAAACAATTTTTTTCTTTATAACAATTTTTTTTCAAGTACAGAATTGAGAATGTTCTTTTGACTACATTTTCTTAACCAGCTCCAGGTGCGGAAAACCACAGGGAAGAATATTAAAGATGTTTCAACCTATATTTGATATTTATAAGAAAAGGAAATTGAATACATTGTGGTATGTCCTAAATGATAGTTCAAATTATTTACAAATTAATATAAAAGCAATTTAATTAATGGTCAGTTTTTCATTTTTTATTGGTTTCAAAGCAAACCCTATTTAAACAAAGATGCAGCAATGGACTTATTCTGGCCAATTACAATGTAGTTTGTATTTCTGTAGAGAAGTATACAATATATACCTAAGGGTATACTAAAGTGTTTTAAAATTAACTTTGTGATTCAAATCAGGTTTTTTTTGTAACACTGGTCAGCTTTTTATCTTTTTATTTTCTAATCCTCTCTCGATAACTGTTTAGCTATCACACTTTCATTTATGCCTGAAATCTTGTGTTAAAAATGTGTTTCTTCTCATAATATTCTTTGTAACATGACTTTAGGTAGAATGAAGCCTCTCTTATTGCATCAGCTGGGCACCTCATTTATAGAACATACAGCAGATATGTACTGATATAAGGGACATTTGGTCATATACAGTATTACAGCTTTACAGTTATCTAATCTCTCTAAGACTGTCAAAAATTTAAATTGTAGATGCAAATGTTTTCAGACTGATGCATTTTTTTTTTAAGGTATCAGCAAACACTCCATAGTTTTCATTGTACTGTTGCTAAATTTTCAACACAATTACCATGTTTTGTGACCAATAACAGGGAAAACCAATAATTTTCTTTATAGCAGAGAATGAGTTGAGATATGTATAATCAGCATGGGATGACAGGAAGAATATTTCTGTCAAAATATATTGGTTTCTAAAATTATATTTATGTGAAATGGGCAATAATAATAAATGCTAAAGTAAATAGGACTTTAAATTAAGTCCTACTTCATTTACATTATTTTTTTTCACTGCTGTAAATTCCTTGGTTTCAACAGAATTACCTCTGATTTACACAGGTGCTAGTAAAACTAGCATCATTCCTTTCAAATTTCATATATTACAGTCATATACACAGAGAAAAAAAAAAAAAAGGCACTGACAGGGATTAGAGCTTCATACACATATAGTAAGAGATGCCTGGGATCTCAGAGTGTTTATTATCTGAACAGTTATGTCAGACAAAGTCAGCACAGTTATACTGGACATGGCAAACAAAGAATATTCAGGGCAGACCAAGAAATACTGAGGTGAAGCAACACTCCAAAGGTCACACTGCAGATCAGTGACCAAGAAGTGAAGAGCACCAACATTTCCTGCCACTCAGTTCAGTCTCTGAGCCTATGCTACATTTCTGTAGAAAGACATGCAAAGCATGAAAACTAAAACCAAGATGCCCTGTGTAAGACCACTGCACTACTGAAACAAACATGTTTGAAACTTCATTTAAGAAATTAAAAATTTCCATGAATCTTATCAACCATGTTTTCTTAAAATACCATCACTTGTTGTTTTTTATGATTCCACGCTCCTAGAGCTCTTCCCACCTCTCTGTAGCTCTTTGGCATGTCCATTGGGGAACCTCCTCAAGTCCCACCTTTCTAAATGACTGTTGAGACTTCACCAAGTATGGGTGCTTTCTGTTCTCTCTGCTTCAGCTTGCCTTCTTAGTAATCTGATCAACATACATTGAACAATTATTTCTATATGAACTCTTAAGTAAGTCATTACTGGAGACCTTTTTCCTTCTTTCCAAGTTTTGCTACTATTCCTGTCATCTTGCCAAAAAGTTCTATCACTTCATGCTCAAAGCTTTTACTATATACTTTGTACTCATGCATCCATCCCCCAAGTCTTCCAGTTATCCCTGTTTCCAGCCAACATAATTCATAATTTATGTTTTTTAGACCCCAAACTGGCCATTATCTTTAAACTAGGCATCTTTTAAGCTATCTCCAGCTTATGCATAGAGCTGAGTATCATCTTTAAAAAGCAATCTCTCCAAGGCATTTAAAGGAATCACAAGTGGATTTATACCCTTCCAGGGAGAGAACTGCAGTTTCCAAGTAGTTCCCAGGAAAGCCTGTTGCAGCCTTACTCTCTGAAAAACTTAAGAAGAATTATTTTTTTCCTGAGGTAGAAAAGGAAGTTCTTTGCAAGTTGGCGAAAATAGTTTCCTGTTCAGTTCAAGTTTTTTGGATCTGTTCACACAGTATCTATTATTAGAGTCACAGTCTATGTGAATGGTTCCCAGGCACTGTAAGAAAAATGAAAGTAGTGCTAATATCAACAAAATCACATGTGCAAGTCAGACATGCATTTAAACTTTGCATGAGACATATATGCGCAGCTACAGAAACCTGGCATACCTTGCAATTTGGTTATGTAAGTTGAATCATTTAAATCAATTCCTCTAAACTCTTAATAAAGAGAGGTACATAAAAAAATTTTGTAAGTATTTTAAGCTATATCTGTTATAATCTCTACATATCATAGTCAAAAACCAAAGTGAATTGCTATCCTTCTAGGCCTAAAAAGCAAAGAAAAAGACAAGTAAGGAAAAAGCTTTCAAAAATCTATTTATTCTTCATTTATAGTAATCAAGATTTTATCCATTAAGACATCTACCTTATATGCTACTCCTAGCACACTATATGCATCAACAACCATATGCCTTCTGTAAACTACAAGAGCTCAGCCATTCACTTAATTCATTAAAATTCACATGGTCTGTTATTCTGTTTACAGTCTAATAGATATTCACTGTCACTATTCAGGCATTTGATTCAATTTGCCTAAATCCCAGATGCAGAGTAATCCTGACGGAGATTATCTTAATTTATCACCGATTTCTTCTCAGAACCGAGAAAGGTTGGTATATCATAATAAAAGCTGTGTTTCTCCTGTTTTCCTAAAGCAGCATGCACAGAGAAAAAGAAGCAATAAATGCCTGGTTTTTTTTAATGGTGAGATTTTTTCAGTTACACAAATTTTGCCTTGACTACAGGACACCTTCTCTTAAAGGTGTGTATTCTGCAGATAAGAATACTGATTCTCAACAGACTGGAACACATCCCTGTAGCCAAATATTATGCCGATTCTGACTGAACACAGATTGGCAGATTTATCATCAACTCCATACAATACAAAATAATCACTCTGGGTATACTTTTCAGGTAAAGTGTTGAGAGTTTGGAGTGTAATAAATGAAATATACTTATCTTTTGGCTTCCCAGTGGGGAACATTTTCTAGCAACTTGAAGCCATATTAAAGATGTCCATTTTCAAATCAAAACTGTGCTGATTTATTTAAGTGATACTATCTGCTGTCCTTACCAAAATGTCCCAGTGACCCACTGAAGAAACCTTAGTTTGGTCAAACAACACCTCCAAATTGGCACTGTTCATATACAACTTTTCAAAATAAATCAATTTTCATCTGCACAGCAAACTATAGTTCTATTTCAATTAAAAATTACTCCATTTGTGCCAATTATAAAATTTTGCAATTACCTATTACGTTTAGCATTTTTAGATGAAGAAACAAAGGATCATTCAAATGGCATCCCACATCTGATTTGGGTACTCATATAAAAAGCATGTTCTGCACAGCCTGAGCCTGGAAGAACTTGGAGCAGTAGTAGTGTCAAGAAAACTGAACCCACAGGGTTTGCGAATTCACCAGTAGAAACATCCTGTGAAGAATATTTCTTACTGTCTCACCATAACTGGAGAATTCTGACAGTCCCCTGCAAGGATTTACTTCTATCCAAAGAACTGACCTTGTAGCTGGAGGTACAAGCAATAGCAATATATTTGTATTGCTCTCTTGTTGGAAAGGAGCTGATAAAAACCAACAGAATATTTCCCAAATATTTGAGCCTCACAACCCAACTACTAATTATAAAGAGCAAATAATACGTCATCTGCATATGACCATTCTGCGAAGAACACATTTTCTAGCAATGCTCTACCTTCCCCAACACAGAACAGTTCAAGAGAAAAAGACAATGATGGTAACTAACCAGAATTTTCCAAATTACCAGAATTTTTAACATGAAAGTGGTGAGTTGTTAATTAGACTTATTCTTTGTAACAGGAAGAAGTTTCACGTGACATTTTCAATCAGCACTGCCACTAAAGGGCAGTCTCAGCATCTCTAGCCTGCCTCCATGTAAACCTGTCCCTGCTCGGACCCTCTATGGTACACAAAGGCTGGTGCTCTGGGTTTTCAAAAGGTTAACTGCATTTTCATGAGGTAGCTCACAACTGACCCATATAATGGGTTTATTAATGACGTTTATTAACGGAGGAGGCACAAAGTTCCTTATGGGCAGACCTGAGCAGTGAGGGTCACGCGGAAGTGGAACGTTTTAACAGAAGTGTTATCTTAAACTGCATATTAAACTACAGCCCAAGATAGTGGTGAGAAAATATGCCATGGCAAAATTGCTGCCAGGATTCAAGGTAAACCACAGAAAGGTAAGAGAGACTGACATATATTGGGATAGAAGGTAATCTGACTGAATGACAAATAACTGGCAGAACATCACTTGGCCAAGCAGAGGTGGAATAAGGCCTCTGACATTTGTGGCTGCACATAGCTGTATATCAAACAACAGAGTAAGCAGGAAATGCACCCAGGCTAAGACCTGCTCTGAGTAGCAGAAATGAGGGCAGATGTCTTAAGAGAGTGAGTGTTAGATCCCCTGGTAGATCCACTAAGCTTGCCAAGTAAACTGCCATGGGTCTTGATTTTGGCAGTCAATTCTATCAGATGGTTATGCTGGGGGCCTATCAAGAACAATGCCAGAACAGACCAGATGTGAACTGTGATTCAGTGGGTGTTCCCTGTGGAGGGCACACAAATCCCAGATCACAGAGGCATTATGGAGTGAGAAATGTGTTCAGCTGACTTGGAAGCATTCAGCCACCATCACCTATCTACTACAGCCATAGCTGAATATAGGTGTCTTATCAAAACTACAAAACATCTTTCTCAAGGTCAGAAAAGTTTTGATATTTTCATGCTCAGGCAGATGTAATCACTGCAGATTAATTTACAAAAATGAGTTTTGATGATGTACAAGCTGAATGGGACAGAGTACACTACTGAGTCTTGAGATTACAAGGGTCCATAATAGCAATATGTGGTCAAAGTCTAGGTGAGAAAAAAAAAAAGTAAAAAGTACAGTAATGCAGGAAAACAGAATTTCTGCAGAATTAGGCAGGATATTTGACAATTTCATAGCCAACTAGTATGCTGTACCCTATTTTTGATAGACATCCAGGCAAGTAATCTAATAGCAGATTTTTAACATTATCCAATAGCCATTTTCTGCATGTGTTGTCACAGGTACTAAAAACACAACAAAGAACATTTTGCTCTAGTTGCTCTGTGGCATGTAACTGGCTAGATCCACCCGAGGATCTGACAGTGCAATACATTACAGAAAATACTGAACAATGGTACACTGTAGAAATTGGATGCATGTTGCAAAGAGAATTCACGGTTCTGATGGAAGCTGGATGGGATGAAAACCTGTAGATGTATAAAAGGAATCTAAAATACTCTTAGAGCCACCTGGTCCCTCTTACAGGTAGTTTGTGGTGTTCTGTAATAAAAATGTTTTATTTGGTCTAACATACATTATGCTTACACCCTTGCTTTTATTATTTATCAGTCTTCATAAATACTATTGACAAATTGTAACAGGATTTCATATCTAATTCTGTGAAAATGTTTAATAATCAAGTTTAGCTGTGATCTTTACAGAACTCTAGACACACCTAAATCTCATGAATTACTTTTCAGATCAACCACACAGGCCACTTTTAATCCATTTAACATATTATTGATATTGCACAGTCTACATTTTTTTAGTAGATGTCTCAGTGATAGGTCGGACATCTTAAAATACAGTATATGAAAATGAATAGTAACCTTTACCAACTGACTTGTACCGCCTTCCAGAAAAGAAATCAGATTTATTCAACTTATTTTCCATAAAGCCATATAAGAAATATAACTATATTCCTATGCTTTAATACTTTAATAATTGAATTTCATATAAGTTTTTCATTATTTTAGCCAGAAATTAGGTCAGACTAACTGACCAAAAAATACCTATCCTGACTGCCTTTTCTGAATAGACTCAATATTCTCATTCTTTTAGACTCATGGCAGTGTTACAGTATATATACACTTACTCTGAATACTTACTCAAAATGAGGATCGGCACGAGAAAAATTCCTTAACCAGTCCTATAAAGTTGTAAGCTATAAAAGTGCTCAATTTAAAAATATTACAACCTTCTAGGAATTATTTAAAATTCTCCACTGGCTACTAATAGACTGGGGATGTTTCATCACCTTCATACAACATCAGCCTACTTCCTTTCAGATATAAACCAGAAATACTCATACAAGACTTCTATCTCTACACATCTACAGAGTTGTTTTATCTAATAATGGGTCATATTCACCCTGGAATAGTTATCTCATTACTTGTACATTTTTAAATCCTGCCCCATTAGTACTGTTCTTGGCCTTGCTACTCACAGATTTCCTCTTGACTTCTTTAGCCTTTTCTCCATCCTTTATACTCTATCACTGCTCATATTTTCAGGTTATTATCTATAATCCACTTCCTACTTGCTTTATATTGCCTTTTTATTTCTAAATATTGTGCTCTCTTTCCTATCAAATGGAAATTGGTATTTACAAGGAGCTAACCTCTAATTATGGAACTGTGGTTTTTTGGTTACAGTGCACAATTTCTATTCATATTTTCTATTAGTCTATATCTTCCTCATAACAGCTTTGGAGAAATGAGTTGCTCTGAATCAACCTTTTTTAGGCACCCTGTTGGTTCCCACTGAATGTAATTTAGGACATATCACCCAATCCGTCTACCACACTTCAACAAAAGCAAGTCCAATAATGACTCACAACATATTGGATAAGTGCAACTTATGTTTGTGATTATTTCTTCCATCATTTTTAGAAACTATTACTGGATTTAACAATCTATCAATTTTCATTAGTTGCATCAGTGTCCCAAACTGGGCTCCACATAGCAATGCAATGGTTTATTGTACATGTATGTGCTTAACTAGTAACTCATCATATCCTCAGATTTGATCCAGTGATGTATATCAGATGTACCAGAAACTTCTCTCCCAGGTTTCATCACTTAGTATATTAATCTAAATGGATTAAAGATCCCATGGTTCTGAGTTATCAATAACTCTAAAGGCAAGCAACAGTGTCTGCTTTAAACAGAAAGAGCCACACTCTCTTCTCTGAAGCTCCTCTGTTGTCCAATTATTAGCTGTAGCTATTAATTAGCAATGCTGAAATTATTGAATTGTTATGTTAAAAAACCCCTATATAATGTCATGAGATACAGGGAATGGCTAGAAAAAGTAACTGCATTTGATTAATGAGGAGATTACACTTGTACTCAGAAAAGTAAGTAAGGCTTGTGTAGTGATCAGAGTAGCAGACAAAAATAAGAGGGTCCTACAAATATGTTAAACAGGTTGAGCATGAGACAGTTTAAACTTGATCTCTATACAGAAAAGCTTCTTTGAGTTACGGAAACTTGAGTGAGAATGAAAGTCAGGGCAAATCTGACAGCTACATGGAAGGAGAGAGTAGAAACGAGATAGACCAGACTTCAAAGGAAGAGCTGGTGCAGGAAGGAGTACTGCCACTTACTGTGCCACCTCGATCTTCCGATGCAGGTTATAGCATCAGATACATAAAAGGTATTTTAACAGGATTTACCTGATATACTACAAAATTCCACTGAAATACCAAGGACTCTTCAACTATATTTTTAACAAGGGTATACTGTGAATAAAATTTGATTTCAGAGAACTTTTTTTCCGTAAATATTTAGTACCTAACTAAACAAAGCAGTCTACTGAGGAACTCCCTGTACATCAATATTTGACTTATAGGCAGCATCTTTATATTCAAAAAAACCTTTCTGCAGAGAAACAGTAGTCAGCAAAAATGTTACTTGAAATGTGCATGCATATTCTTTTATCCAGGGGAGAAACTACATATTTAGCTTTATTAGTTAATTCTTATAATTGTTTATAGAAAAATATATTAACATTTATATAGTAATGTTAATATAATAACATAATATAATATATTAACAAAAATATATTAACATTAATAATTATAATTATTTATAGAAAATATATTAACATTATTTTCACATACAGTATGACCATGTAAATAATGGTATTCATGGTCATAATTCATGGTCATAAATAAATATTCATGGTAAATAACAGTGAAAACAGTCATTCAAAAATGAATGAAGTATCATAATAGTTGCTAATAGGTGATTTTCCTCATTACAGCTACTTTTGAGAACAGAAGATCTTTTACTTTCTAATTTTCTAATTTTTATCAAATTTTTCATTATGGAAGTATGTAAAGTATTGATAGTACAAACACTTGTTTATCTCCTTTGTCTATGACTGCTGCTGCAGTTTATTCAATGAAGTTATGTAAAAATTCATAGCAGCCTGAACGGAGACTGAATTGCATAATTCTGTCATCAATGACATAGGACTATTTCATTTAAAAAAACCAAATACATTAGATTAATTCAGACTTTCCTATACTTAGGCATGCAAACATAAGCATGCAGCTATGGAAAGAACACTTATTTCTTCCTCTTAGGGCAAGCATTCTGTATTAAAAGAAAGCACATTTTTCCCCCATGAAAAATAAGTTTGTTCAACAATAGGCAAGAAACTTCTGAATCATGTGACACAGTGATCAGTTTTATACCACTTTCCCAAGGGTTACGAAACAAGGCAAACAGAGGATAGCCTTCATTTTAATCACAAACTTAAAAAATACAATAACTCATTTTTTAAATAACAGGCACTATTTTTTCATGGAGGTCCATCATAATTTTCACCATAGATATTTTAGCTTAGAAATTCTTTGAATTTAGGATTTTAAAGTGCATTCAACATCGTTCAGTCTTTTTTCATAATGAAGCTGATGTGAATTTTGCAACTGAACTGAATGAATATGGGATGGATTCAGGCCAACACCAGAGGTCTGAAAACTGCCATGTAGAGTGACTTGTTACCTGATGATGACAGAAATAAGGTAAAATGCACAAGTATTTAAGTTATTAAATTTCAATCCACAGTGGAAAGATATTTATGAACATATAACTATATATGCTTTCTTTTTATAGTGCATCAAAATACCACTGCTCTTTACTTCAGATGCTATCAGACTTGCTCAAACATATCTGAAAGCAGCTCATCTCTACAGAAATACAAGAACAGTAGAGAAGTGGATCTGTGTCATGGGTTAGTAAAATATAACCATGTCTGAAAGCAGGTATATAATAGATATATGCTAAATTCAAGACATATATACACTGAATAAGCTTTATAATTCTTAGTTAGGTAGTGGGTATTTCAGAAAAACAAATAATATTTATATTTCAAACATTAAGTTAAAAAGTACACATTAGTCCATTCTGTAAAACTTCATACTGAAGTGGTATGTTTTATGTATGAAGCACAGACACAGTATTATTGTATGATGCATTGTAGCAGATTAAGTATTTAACCAAAATAAGAAAATAAAATTCTACTATTGCTTTTAAAGCTTCCATTTTTGCAATATAGAGGCTTCTTTATTTAATATTTCTGCAACAAAAGCACATATATATGGAAAATGAGGTAAAGCACACTAATCAACAGGTAATTTCTTAAATGTGTGGGGAAATTTTTTTCTGCAGAGCAATTTGCTATACAACTAAGCACACTTTCTTGGGAGCAACTACACTGGCAACCATATACAAAAGGATGACCAATAAAAATTGTGGAAGTCTTCAGAAGTCTAGGAGAGAGACCTAGAGCCATTGATTGTTTCTCCCTGTTTAGACCAGCTCAGAGCTAACACTAGGCCAGTGAGGGATCTTCAAAGATTGTTCTGCAACAGGGAATGCACCGAAGATTAACCCCATTTAATCTTTTACATTTTGCTTTCACTCAAGAATGCCTCTATTTAGCTAAACATTGAGAAGAAAATCAAAACTCAAACCTTCACAAATGTCATGAACTCTTCTACTTTGTCACTGGTGAGCAGCAGCCTCCTCTGTACAGTTTCCAAAGCCTGTCCACTCTGTTTAGCCAAGCCATGTAGTTGTTGGGATGCAGTAGTCTCAAGTTCAGTCATAGCACATTCAGTCTCAATCATTTTGCTCTCTAGATTGGTAAGCTTGAGATCCTGAAACAGATCCACACAGAAACCGAAGTGGTATGATAAAAGCTGATAGGCAGGTATGGTAGACCACAAACAAACGAATGAACAAACCAACCTCCCACACAATGGTTAACATCACAGAGCATTCTACTTACAACATATAAAATGTAATTTTATGGGAAAAAGTAATTTTATTTTCAGTCATTACATCCATGTTTCAGCATCTAAATTTCACTGATGTGACTAAATTAAATGAAGCACGCTACTCTTATTCTTCTCTTTTATCCCCTGCTGTATTTACAAAGTCTAAGCTATGATCTTGCAACTATTAATTTGAAAGTGAGGTATGAAGAAGTTCCACGGTAGAGCCATCACAACTCTAATATACCTTTTTCTCCAACTCATCTTTAGCTTTGTGATACATCTGCTCATACTGAGACTTCTCTTTTGTAGCTACATTAAGTCTTTGTTTCAGTGAGTCAATGGAAGTTTTTTTGTTTGAACTGTCTTCAGCCAGTGCTTTTACCTGAAATAATGAAAGGCCAAGAGGAACCGACTATTAAAATATAAAACTTAAGAATGAAAATCAAATCAAAACTAAGCTTACCTACAAATACCTCTATTATATAAACAATTTGATTATAGTACCTTTTTCTGAAATTACATTCTTTAATAAATCTCTGCTGATCCAGTAAAGATCAGTTTGCACAGAATCATGTTACTAAAAGTTTTGACTTGTATTAAGCGTAAAGAAAAGCTCTTCATTTGCGAACCTGCTCGCTTATATATTATTTACTGTTCTAGTGCATGCAAAATGGAGAAAACCACAATTTCTACTTACTCCTTCTGAGGTAAAAACATTAATTAAAACTCAGCTGTGAAAATGATAACTGCCTACAAGTTAATAGTCTGTAAAGCCTCTTAGATAATTATTATCATTTTGCCATACAATGCAAACACTGATTTTGGGTAAAATAAAATAGACCAATGCTCCTAGTAAATAATTCAGCTCTCTTGACAGTATTAATCACAAAGCTTCCCTGACAATATTGAATAACAGGGAATTTCTTTGATCTTCTGCTGAAGATAATGTAAAATTTATCAAGTTGATTTTCCATGTGGAATAATCAATGTATGGAATTTGATACTCTGGAATCTGAAAAATGCAGTGCTTAAAATACTCAAAGAACAGCATTAAAGTATATTGTTCCATTCTAAATCTTCCATCTAAAACCAAAACTAGGTATTCCTCTCATTTCGTACTTCAGCTGCCCTGTTTACTTATGGTCTCACTCTGTGGCTGCGGGTTTCATAATAACATCTTATCTTTGACATGAAGGGTAAGACACTAGCTTGCTATAGAGCTGAAAGTGCTGTATGATGGCAAGCAGAGATAGTGCTTGTGATATTCAGCAAGCACCCGAATTATAGAAAAACAAAAGCAAATTGATAAATTGTTTATTTCTATTTTGAGGTCATATGCTGCATAATATCACAGACAACCAGATGTCATAATCTTTTTCTGGTATTAAAGGCCAAAGTGGAATACATTGGTTGAATAATACAGAAAGATGCCAAAACATATACAGGTTCCTCTACCTTCAATGAAATCATCCTTGAATTTTGCAAGAGAAAATAATTTGCTATAGAAATTAAGCTGTACCTACACAAACAGAATTACAGAATTGTGAATCATTCATAACATTGCAGTAGAAAACAGATTAACATATTAAAGCTTTTAACTATTATAGCCAGGGGAGGTGCATGGACTTCATTAGCATGTCATGTAAAATCACTCTTGTTTCAGGTCTACTGTATCTTATGAACTTACAGTGCATAAAACTAAATCTCACTATTTACAGCATATCCTTGCAGCTCAGTGTTCTGAATACTACACCTCCTATGAACATACATTAAATTATGCTGAAACCATCCCAGCTATCACCATATACTGATTTCATACAAATTACAGTGGAGGAAATTACTCCCTTAAATTAACTGTATGTTGTTTTCTTAAAGCAATAAATTGATTCAGTATGTATAGTGTGTTGAAATAACTTCTGTAAAATCCACCAGCTTTTGCTTTTCCTGAAACTATCAATAGCAAGAAAGAAGTACCTTTCTTTTAAGACTTTCTACTGTTTCATTGGAGGTTTTCTCATTTTCTTGATTTGTTTTTAGGCGAGACCTTAAGTCTTCTATCAAATGTCTTTTCATATTAAGGTCCCTCTCCAATCGAGAAATCCTAGAAGGGAAGAAATCATACTGCACATTACTGTTAGAAAACATTATTAATACGCAACTATCTTAAACAACTTAAAAGTATAAATATAGTAGACAAACTACAATTCCTGTAGATTTACAATACCTTTAAAAATAAAATCTGATGCAATTATTGCAAAATACCCTATTCCCAACCATTAAAACTAGTTTCAAGTCTCTTAATTAAACAGACCTATCTCTAAAGATGCAATTTACTTGTGATTTGCTTTTTGCTGTTACTTATGCTCTAACTTGTCTGATTTAAAATCAGAATTCTTCATAAGCTATTATGAAAAGAAGGCAAAAAACCTGTTGAACACACAAAATTTAATTACTTAAACTTCTTTTATGTCTCAAGAAGGTATCATTCCAAAAATATTTTGTACAAAAATATTTTCAAAATAAAGTGAAAGGGGGAAGTCTTTCATCCAACTGAGTAATATACAGAAATACATGAAAAGTCTCTATCCCTATGTCAGATAAGATAATAATTCTTAAAAACTGTAAAGCCTAGAACAACAGCATTTTTCAGAAACATCTCAAAAATGCAGTCTCTGTTCAATGAGAAAATTACATCTTATACAATATCTCCACCATTATGATACAAATTAATATTTTAAATATAAACATAAGCAATACTTGAATATGTTCAGACTGCTGGATTATTTTTTTAATGAAAGCAAAATGAATCATGATAATATGTTCAGGAATAAAATACTGTTAATACAATGTCAATACTATATTAAAAAACACCGGAAAACAGTGCATCTTAAAATTTCTTCCATATATTTCACATTTATACTATTAATGCTATTTCAGTGATTATATATTACAGTTTATTAAAAAGCAGTATTTATTTTATAAAGGAAGCATGATAACCAGTGATTGAAGTCTTATGGTGGAAAATTTCAGTTTCACTTTGAAACAAAAAATATACATTATACAAAATTTAAAAAATTTAAGTTCTCTATTTTTGAAATTAATATCAGATAAGTAAACTGCATTCTTTCTACAAATAAAAAATTAGAATGGTTAGAGGAGTTAAACTCTGGGAAGGCAAGAAATTAACAGATACACAAATAGCTTATGTTTAGATAGCAATAAAGTTGAAGAACATTATTGTATCAGTGAAAGCAAGGAGAATAAAAATCTTAGTTGCATACTTCACAACAATACACGTGAATTTCAAAATGAGCAGTTAACCTTAATCAATTCAAACAGAAACAAATACAACTGTCCTTTTGAACTTTTTATGAATATAAGACTGGATATTTAATCTTGTTTAAACATCTGAACCTTGACATGTCTCTGAGCCCGTAGGCAAAGAATTACCGTATTTGAAAGACTATGTTTAACAGTGCTGAGGAATTCATTTAGACTTACATCACAGATAAAATAGTCTACTCGAGAGTCTGAGTTTTGATTTAAGGTATTCTTATTGCAATACAGATACTGTAGCTAGCTAATCACACGTGATTTTAAACAAAATGCAATTTTAGCATGTACTGCTCCAGTTTGTAAAAAAACTCCTGTAATAGTCTGCAAGACTGCAATAAAAAGAGTAATAAAGCATTCTCTTAAAAATCTATTTAAGAGTGGTTAATGTTGTAACAATTATACAGCTGCCACAGGGTGGCACCAAACACAATGGATAGAAGAGTGAACATACTTTGCTTGTAGTTCCTGAATCTGTTGGTCTTTTTCCTGGACTTCATTTTTTAGTGACTTGATAGTAGTCAATTGCTTAGTGATTTCATTATTTGAATTCTATATTGGGAAATATTAAAATATAAATAAATCAGACTGAATATTATCACAGTCATCAGTAAATTTGTTTGAAACAACGGGCTGTGTAAACTTCCACATATTTTATGAACATTCTTAGAAATTAATTGGTACAGAAGGAGCATTTTTATTTTCTTACACTTAAGCAAAAGTATATTCCTTGGAAAATATGATCAAAATCAGTTCTCTTCTATTGCTCTAATAATGTATGAGTAATAGATGTTCCCCAGCACACCTGCAAGCCCAGTGTACCTATCAAGACTACATTTTCTCTTGCATGGCATGGTCAGCTGAAAAGGTAACAGAAAAGAAATATATTGGACCTTCATTTGAATTACATCTTTGAACAGTATAGTTCTATTGCACAAGAGGCCTACATCTACAGTGTAACAATTTCCAATAATCCCTTTCATCTTGTGCATTCAAAAATACAAGACAATCTATAAGAGCAGTTGGTTTGTGTCCCTTGAAACTCAAAGCACAAGAAAAAAACATTTCCATTTGGCCATACTAACAAAAATCCTACATTTCGGAAGCAAAAAGGTATGATCCTAACTTTCAGGCATGTGGAATTCCAGTGAAGAATTATACAGTTGTTGGCCTTTTCTCATTGTATGAGCAGGAAGTAAAAAAAACAGAGCCCCAATTCCTCCATTCAAACACACAGATAATCTACCCACAAATTAAATACAGAACAACTGAATCACTCTACAGAAATGAAGATATGAAATTCAACTAAGTAGCCATTTTACCAATCTGAGCATATGCATTGAATATCAGTGCTAAAAACAGAAGTTCAAACATACTGCATATGGAGACTTAAGAACTCCAAAACGTATTGCCAAAAGATACATATATATTAAGCATACACACAACATATATGTGTGCATATATGCACGCAGGCTCAGCTGCTGTACTAAAGCTTTTTACTCATTGTGTATAAACAATAAGCAAACAAATCAGGCAAGCTGTAAACAAAGATACTTCAGGAGAATTTCTCTGCTCAATGCAGACTTGTAACACCTATTAACATTAATGGGAGTATTGTACATAAATCTGTGCTCCTCAAGGGGAGTATATTCTTGTGTGCATAGTTAGATGTAAAATATTGTTCTTAATAACTTGTCTAGTCTATTTACTATTATTATAATGTGAGGTGTAACCAGAAGATTGTTAAAATGATGTATGCTAGCAGAATATTGCTGAAACTTGTTTGTTGAGCTTAAGCTTCATTAGCATGAAGCACAGCACCCAGTTACATGGTTAACACACCAGATATGAACTTGAATACTTAGGTGGGCCTCTGCACATGCTCAGAGGCAAAGACTTACGTTTTTTTGCTTCCAAACTCACCACCCACACTTAACACCTTTCTTCCTACTGGTGAAGATGCAATAAGTCATTGCATACAACATAAACAAACACTGCAAAGATAGCTCTGAGAAAAAAAAAATTAACAAAATCAGGTACTCTGAGATTTTGAGCTATAAGGAAAGATTTTGGTTCTTCCACATTCAGGCATGTAGGAGAATAACTCTGTATCTCCTTTTTAAGTACGTTAATTATCCTGGAATAATACTTGAAAACTTTTGCAAATTACTTCTGCTAAAAATGACTTGCAGGACTAAATTTTTCAAAAATTTAGGTCAAAAGAAGGCTAAGAATTTCAGTAACTTGATTTAAGTAGCTTTTAAGGCCCTTGTAGTCAAAAATTCTCATTCCAATTCAGCAACCAGTGAATTTACTCTACTAATCTGGACTTGGGGTCACAGACTATGTGTATTCTAAAGGTAGTTTTGCATACATGGTTTATGTTTTACATTGAAAATGTAAAACTTCTTTAAGAAGGAATTAGAAGTCATGTTAATATTTCTGACATCTGTTTTATATATGCTTGCTAAATGTTTGCTGCAGGAACACACAAAAACCTTTGATTTTTCAGCGATGTATTTTGCAGTTCACACGTAGGAGATATACAGGCTTCTATCATGTGTTATTCTTAATAGTATTTTACAAAAAAAATTCCCCATTTTTAATTTTTCTTACTTTCAATGAGCAATTGACTATTAGATTTCTGGATAATGAGGACACTGATCTAAAAGGAACAATCCTAAATAACATAAATTACCACTCATCAGAATCAGAATCAGATTAGCCAAACCCAAATCTAAAATCAACAGTCAAGAAGTCAGTGGGTATGGTTTCAAGATCTCTTTCTCATAATTAAAGTAGATCAAATTATGTGCCTTTTCATGGCTACTCCCTGCTGCCCTCTTTAACTACATGGCATACCTTTACCAATCCCTGAATTTAGATGTTACACGCCAGTGTGCTATAGACATCTGTAATACAATGATACTATCAGCAGCTAAGAGGTCTGAGCACTACCCATATCTTGTGTGCTAACACAGCGAATCCAGTACTCAGAGACATAACCAGCTATACTGTTCGTGTAATACGGCCTTTTCTTCTAGTTGACCCTTTGGCAGCTGGCTTGCTAGTATGCCATTTCTTCTAGCAGCAAGAAGCTATACCATTTTGAACTATTCTCTTTCCTCAAATATTAAACATGAAATGATGGAAAAAAACAACTTTAAGACATTCTGTTGCACATATATTTTCTCCAGTGAGAAGAGAGGAAGAATTAATATGTTCGAGCCAGGCCACCTGCAGAGAAAGCTCTCAGATCAATACAGTCCAGCATCTACATCATCCACATGTAAGAGAATCACTGGAGACTGAAAAATGAAATAATCAACAAGTTAGTATTTTTCTACCACCTAATCTACAAAAATACAAATGAAAAAGTAATGATGTCTCCTTGAAGACAAGAATAGTAGTTACATAGAGGCAACATAAAACTGTTACATTATCTGAGCTTCCCCATAAGCTCAAATTCTTTGTTCCCCTTTCACAGAGAGCTATCACTTACTTCATTCTTAAAGGAAGCAAGGAATCAACACAGTTCTCACTGAAATAATTCCACAGCACTTTCCAACAAGATGCATTTAATCATTGTGTGAAAACCCAGCAAGCCTCCCTGTCTGGCCTATTTAATTTGCACAAATTGTTTTAATTGTAATTTTTAATTCTCCTGCTTATGAATACATTTCTACTTAACATCAAAGGTTATCCAACACCTAAGTTGCTAATCGTTGGCTAAGATATATAAATGATATGCATATGTGAGTATATCTGCTTGACCCAGTTATGAAATACTGTTCATACGAATTATCCTCAGCACTAGATAATCTGTTCTGTCACCTTTAGTTTGCACTGCAGCTGTTTCATCTCTAAATCAATGTTCTTTGAAGGAGCTGGTGTGGCTTCACTCTTGCCAGCAGTTTGAGACAGATGTTCTCTCAACTTCAATTTTCCTTGTAAATCTTCCTTCTCCTGTTGCCACTTGGCCAGGTTGGAGGTCAACACCTGTTTTACAAACAGAAGAAACAATCACAATCGCTTCCTAAAAATATTCCTTGTTGATCATATGAGATGCACCTCTGGTTCAGAATTCAAGAGAAATTAAACAGTATATATTATCTGTACTTATACTGCATAGCTGTTGGATGAATCCTCTAGTTCATGCAAAGACCAAATCCAGTAGGAAAGAGAAGTCAACTAACATATAAAACAAGCAATTTTTTCAAAAGGTAAGCTAATTAAATTTTGACTGTACACACTGTTATTTTTACCATAACAGGCAAAAATTATCATACAAAACTGTAACAGTAGTTAGTGCTGAAAACTGTTTACCTAGAGCCTCTCTGGGATTCAATTATTTCCACACAGAGCATGAAGAAATACCAAGGTTTCTCAGACACCAATGTGTATTAAAGGTGGTTAAATATCAAATCTGTTTTAATGGTGACCACTGTAAGCTCACTTGAATTGCTGTGTTGACAACTGCTATAAAACATACACCCCTCTCTTGGCTTTTGTTTTGATATTTGTAGGGCTTGTAGAGGTTAAAGCAAAGTGGACCAGCTGCACTAAATATCTTCTGGTTGGCTGGTCTTTACTCATGTTATTTCTTCCCTTTCACATATATGCACCATAGCCAGAGAACCACGTATTCCATAGCCTTGACTCTAGGGCTGAGGTACTTAAATGGTAAAAGCCAAGCTGGAGCAGGACAGGATAACAGATGTTAGTTGTTTATTCCACTGGGTAGGTCTTACCACCCTATACTGCAGCCAAAACGCTTCTCATTTAGCAACTTAAATGCTAAGTCCAATTAGCACACAAGGGTTGTTAGGGATTTAGTTCAAATAAATAACATGCAAACTCTCTGTCTTGTTGCACTTGACTGACAACCAACAAGACTTATTCAATCTTTGTAACAATATATTTCACAGTACTCCTTATAAAGGTAGTCTTTTAAATAAAATATTTAAGTCATATTGAATGTTGTTCAGTGAAAAGGGGAACTGAAATAATCTTCATGCTAGTGGTTTAACTTTCATGAATCTGTAGTCAGCCAAAAGCCACCAATGGCCTAACAACTCTCTGCTCCTTACGAATGTAACTACAGTACTATCTTATTATTCCAAAGATGACTGCAATACAGTAGTTTAACATAAGGAACAACTATGCAATGGTACTGAATTCTCCCAAAGGGCAAAACCCCCTTCTTTTCTGAAGAATATGATGAGAAACTGGAGAAGATACTACAAGCTTGAAATGACTAAATGTGTACCCAATTATATGCTGGTACACAAAAAAAACATGGGTGAGAGAAGTTAAAGGTAGTATTTTATTTCCAAGTATTTTATTTCCAAGTATTTTATTTTATTATTTAACTCAAAAATATATTTTATACTCTTTGATATTATTACAAAAAACTTTTTACAGACGTGTTCATATACATATATACTTCCATACTGATTATATGAAGATCACATATATATCCAAATAAAAGTACTTGTGGTCATGTTTATTCCCATTATGAATGATATAAGAATGTTTGCAGATTTTACATTAGCTTAAAAATGTATCATGGATACAAGAAAATGCATTCTGTATTTAAAATTAAAACTCTAACAGTATTTCATACTTTAGTGCATTTATTAAAGCCAATGGGCAGTTTATGTATGTATCTGGGATAAGAGCTGTTCTTAGTAAAGAGGTTAACCATTCTATCCTCTTCTGCATCAGCTGTCATTACTGAACAAGAGATAAACACTGTTAATGTATTTTCTAATTGCTTATTCCTTATTCTGATACATTATTCTTACAATTAATACAGTCTGAGTAAAATACAAAACGAAGGCTACTTTAATAAGCAAAAACAGTAGTAGCACAGAAAGATATAAGGATTAAGTTAATTTGTCCAGTATAGCAAATATTTCCACATGCAGAATTTCATGATGCAGTGTCTCTATAATAAATTATTCATAAAAAGAAAAAAAAAATCATAGCTAGATCAATATCTCTGATTAAAATTAGAAATGCCCCCATATCTGCCCAAGACAGCTCATGACTCTCAGAAGTTTCTAAGGCTACTGCTGCCACCAAAATGGATTAGGTAAAAAATGCCATGATTGCAGTGGCCAGATGTCCCCAAATGACAACAAATACACTGAAAAAGAAAGGGCTTTCATGAGGCAGGTGCCAAAGAGGACAGTGCCATGTTGATTATAGAATTTACTTAAGTGAGGAGATGTCGTCGTTTGAGCCTACTCAGCAGCTAAACGCCACACAGTCACTCACCCACCCTCCCCCCACTTGGGAATGGGGAGGGAATCGGAGGGGCAAAGGGAGACTCGCGGGTTGAGATAAAAACAGTTTAATAACAGTAACAGAACAATACACTGACAGCAGTATCAGCGGGTAATGTACCATACAGCTGCTCACCACCCACCGACCAACACCCGCCTGCTCCCGGCCGGTGATCCCCAACACAAAGGAAGTGGCAGCCCCTCCCGGCCCACTCCTGCCTTTATATAGTGAGCACAATGTCATGTGACATGGACTATCGGCCAATCCCGGCCCAGCCCTCCAGCTGTGCTCCCCCCGCCCCCGCACACAGGTGAGGGCACTGGGACCTGGGGAGCCCCTGGGGTCTCAGGGTGCTGCAGCACTCCTCCAGATACTAAAATGAACAGGAACTCTAGTCCAGCCCCAACCAGGACAGTATCCACCCCTTATTCCATATCATTTACATTATGCTCACGTTCCATATTTCTAATACATTATTGTTATTTACTATCCTCTTCCTTGGTCAAAGACATACGCATACAGATGTCATTCCCTCAGTCCATGGTCCATCATTGCAGGATGTATCATGGGTTCATTTGGTCCATAGCTTCAGGTTCCATCTGTCATAACAGTCCCTTCAGGCAGGAGGAGCAATGCTCAGTCAGTAGGGCAGAGGTGTCCTTGGACCTGACAGGAGGATGGTATGCAGTCTCTGTTGCAGTCGGAGCTGGTGGCTGATGCATCTGATGCTGTTTGTATTCATAGTCTGCAGCAGTCGCTGGGCATCAGTTGCTGAAACCAGTCCTAACTTCATCCAAGTTCATGTTTTCCATAACAAAGCATTGATAGGGTGGTGTGGTGATTAATCTAATACAGCTTATTGGCTATTTTCACCTAACATTAAGTGCCCTTGAGGCACACATTGGATGTCCCCGTCCTTCTGCATAACAAAGTGCACCCGGGTCCTTGGGCAAAGGTAATTCCACGTATGGGCTTACCTTTACCCAAAGTAGGAATAACCCAGATGGTCTTCCCCAGCACGTTTTTTTTTTTAGGGTGCACTGCTGGGACTCTACCTCCATCTACAGTATGTAGAATGTCTGACTGCGCAGGGCCAGCCTGGTTGGCAGATCCTCTAGTATTGACTAACCAGGTGGCCTTTGCTAAATGTGTGTCCCAATGCTTAAAAGTTCCACCTCCCATTTCTCTCAGCACGGTCTTTAGTAGCCCATTATACCGCTCAATTTTCCTGGAGGCCAGGGCATGATAGGGGATATGATATATCCACTCAATGCCATAGTCTTTTGCCCAGGTGTTTGTAAGATTATTTCAAAAATGAGTACCATTATCTGATTCAATTCTATCTGGGGTGCCATGCTGCCACAGGACTTGTTTTTCAAGGCCCATAATAGTGTTCCGAGCAGTGGCATGGGGCACAGCATATGTTTCCAGCCGTCCAGTAGTTGCTTCTACCATTGTGAACACATAACTTTTACCATGCTGAGTTTGTGGGAGCATAATGTAATCAATCTGCCAGGCCTCCCCATATCTATACTTTAACCTTCTCCCTCCATACCAAAGATGTTTTAACCACTTGGCCTGGCTGATTGCAGCACATGTCTCACATTCACGGATAACCTGTGATATAATGTCCATAGTTAAGTCCACCCCTCGGTCACGAGCCCATCTATATGTTGCATCTCTTCCTTGATGGCCCGAGGAGTCATGGGCCCAGTGAGCCATAAATTTTTCACCCTTATGCTGCCAGTCCAGATCTACTTGGGCCTCCTTAATCTTTGCAGCCTGGTCCACCTGGTGGTTGTTTTGATGTTCTTCCATTGCTCAATTTTTGGGTATATGAGCATCTCCGTGGCGTACTTTCACAACCAAGTTCTCTATTCGAGCAGCAATATCTTGCCACAAATCAGCAGCCCAGATGGGTTTGCCTCTACGCTGCCAGCCACTCTGTTTCCACTGCTGCATCCACGCCCACAGGGCATTCGCCACCATCCATGAATCAGTGTAGAGATAAAGGACTGGCTATTTTTCTCACTCGGCAATACTTAAGGCCAGCTGGATGGCTTTCACCTCTGCAAATTGACTGGATTCACCCTCTCCTTCAGCAGCTTCTGCGACCTGACATGTGGGGCTCCACACAGCAGCCTTCCACTTCCGATGTTTCCCTAAAATGTGACAGGACCCATCGGTAAATAAGGCATATCACTTCTCATTATCTGGTAGTTCATTATATGGCAGTGCCTCTTCAGCTCGGGTCACCTCTTCCTCTGGTCACATTCCAAAGTCTTCGTTTTCTGGACAACTTGTAATTACTTCTAGTATTCCTGGGCAGTTGGCGTTTCCTATTCGAGCCCGCTGTGTGATGAGCACGACCCACTTACTCCACGTAGCATCAGTTGCATGATGTGTTGAGGGGACCTTCCCTTTGAACATCCAGCCCAGTACTGGCAGTTGGGGTGCCAAGAGGAGCTGTGCTTCTCTGTCAATTGCTTCTGAAGCAGCTCAAACCCCTTCGTATGTTGCCAGTATCTCTTTTTCAGTTGGAGTATAACGGGCTTCGGATCCTCTATATCCTCAACTCCAGAATCCCAGGGGTTGACCCCGGGTCTCCCCTGGTGCCCTCTGCCAAAGACTCCAGGTAGGGTCATTCTCCCCGGCTGCAGTGTGGAGCACATTTTTAACATCATGTCCTGCCCGAACTGGCCCAACGGCTGCAGCATGAACTATTTCTTGTTTAATTTGTTCAAGAGCTTGCTTTTGCTCAGGGCCCCATAAAAAGTAATTTTTCTTCCAGGTCACTTGATAAAGAGGGCTGATGATCTGACTGTAATTTGGAATATGCATTCTCCAGAAGCCTATCACACCTAAGAAAGCTTGTGCTTCCTTTCTGCTGGTTGGTGGAGACATAGCCGTTATTTTATTAATCACATCTACTGGAATCTGACGACGTCCATCTTGCCATTTGATTCCTAAAAACTGAATCTCCTGTGCAGGGCCCTTGACTTTACCCCATTTTATGGCGAAGCCAGCTCTCAAAAGAATTTTAACTCTCCGTTCTCAAAAACTTACTCTGCTCTATTCCCCCATACAACGTCATCAATGTATTGTAAGTGTACTGGACCTTCGCCCTGTTCCAGCGCAGTGTGGATCAGTCCATGGCAAATAGAGGGACTGTGTTTCCACCCCTGGGGCAGTCTGTTCCAGGTGTACTGGACACCCCTCCAGGTGAAAGCAAAGTGTGGCCTGCACTCTGCTGTCAGAGGGATGGAGAAAAAGGCATTGGCGGTATCAATGGTGGCGTACCACTTGGCTGCCTTTGACTCCAACTCATACTGAAGCTGTAGCATGTCTGGCATGCCTCGATCCGATATTGGGGAGGGTTCTTAAACGATCTCAAGAGCAAGATTAAGACACAAACGAAGTCAGATGCCGTACAACCTTGTGAACTTTATTAAACAAGCAACGGATAGTAGTGATAGGACAGAGAGAAAAAGGAAGAGAAAGTCAGAATCGCTAAGCTAGAAAGTGGTAGAAATGCAGCAAGACTATGTACCACCACCACGACTCCCGCGATGTTCTGCTGGCTCGGTCTCGGTGCCGGTGATGGAGTTCCAAGCTCCAAGCTCCGCCCAAGTCTCCGCTCCCCCCGGAGGCCCCCAGCCCCACTTTGACGCAGTCCTTTTATCTCAGTCCCCACGATTTCTCAGAAAAGTCCGCCCATTTCCACGGAGCTCATTGTTGCCCCGTGGTCTTCCATGCGCGCATGCTCAGGTGTTCACAGTGGTCTCGCAGGCGAGGGTGAACATCCTCCTCATGTCCTCCACGTGGCTCACGCGCAGGTGCAGCTCAGCAGGCACTGCCAGGGATGATGTTGTTTTAGCTTTGGGTGGACGTTGTGGTTTCGTCGGAGATTATTCGTCGCCTTCCCTTCGTGGCAACAGGATGCTGAGGCCACAAAGTGGTAGTGGTGCAGCAGAAATGTTGTAAACAAACAAAGTCCAAGACAGTCCCTTACATGGCACAGCAGCACTTAAGTGGTGGCATGACTTCATTCAGGCCCCGCTAGTCCACTGTCAGTCTCTACTCTCCATTAGACTTCCGCACTGGGCATATGGGGCTGTTGAAGGGTGAGCAAGTCTTGCTGATCACCCCTTGGCTCTCGAGTTGATGAATCAGTTGGTGGATGGGAACTACAGAATCTCTGTTGGTGCGATATTGCCGTTGGTGCACAGTCGTGGTAGCGATCGGCACCTGTTGTTCTTCACCCGTCACTAGTCCCACAGCAGAAGGATCCTCTGAGAGCCCTGGCAGAGTGGACAGCTGTTTAATTTCTTCTGTCTCCAAGGCAGCTATACCAAAAGCCCACCGGCACCCTTTTGGGTCCTTAAAATACCCTCTCCGGAGATAATCTATTCCAAGAATACAGGGAGCTTCCGGGCCAGTTACAACAGGGTGCTTTTGCCACTCATTATCAGTTAGGTTCACCTCAGCCTCCAACACAGTCAGCTGTTGAGAACCTCCTGTCACTCCTGAGATACAAATGGGCTCTGTTCCTTGGAAATTCAACAGCATCAGGGTGCACTGGGCACCAGTGTCCACCAAAGCCTTACACTCCTGGGGATCCAATGTGCCAGGCCATCGAATCCACACAGTCCAGTAAACACGATTGTCCCTCTCCTCCACCTGGCTGGAGGCAGGGCCCCTCTAATGCTGCTCATAGTATCCATTGTTGATGAAGGGGTTAGTGTGGTCTGTGTGAACCTCGGTCTCATCCTGGTTACTCACTTCTTGTAAGTACGACTTGGAAGTTCTCCTCATAGGAGCAGAGGCAAAGTCAACTCTTCTACGCGGTTTGGGTAACTGATTAGCTGAGACTGGAGCAGCACTTCTCCTGGAAGAACCTTGATTTGTAGCCATTCTTCCTTCCAACTCTCGGACCCACTCTCTTAGAACGTAGGTGGGTTTCCCGTCCCATTTCCTCATATCTTCTCCATAGTCACGCAGGTAATACCATAGGTTCGCCTGTGGTGTATACAGTCTTGCTTGAGGAGGGAGTCATTTGCTCCTGATAGCCAAGACCTTAGTCTGTGGAGATGGAGGGTGTAGTTACTAACCCATTCCAGTAGGTGCCCCCCAGTGTACACAGACGACGACCACACTGAGTACAAATGCCCCACTACTCCCAGGACCAACGATTTTATCATGCCATAGATTAGTGTTACATAATACAGCAAGGCAAAAATCTTAATCCAATTCCCACGGGTAATAAGCAGCAGCATGGGGACTACATATGGTAAGTAATGTGATGTATAACACAACTGCAGCAACAAAACCCACGATTTTAGGAACCAAGCAAATGACATTATAACAGGATGGGCAGTCAGCATTGTAACAAACTTGATAGTACACACAGATCAAATCTGTCATTATATCAACCCTTTGTGCCCCACGTTGGGCGCCAAAAATGACTGTCATCGTTTGAGCCTACTCAGCAGCTAAACGCCACACAGTCACTCACCCACCCTCCCCCCACTTGGGAATGGGGAGGGAATCGGAGGGGCAAAGGGAGACTCGCGGGTTGAGATAAAAACAGTTTAATAACAGCAACAGAACAATACACTGACAGCAATATCAGCGGGTAATGTACCATACAGCTGCTCACCACCCACCGACCAACACCCGCCTGCTCCCGGCCGGCGATCCCCAACACAAAGGCCCCACAGCCACACTCCCAGAAGTGGCAGCCTCTCCCGGCCCACTCCTGCCTTTATATAGTGAGCACAATGTCATGTGACATGGACTATCGGCCAATCCCGGCCCAGCCCTCCAGCTGTGCTCTCCCTGCCCCCACACACAGGTGAGGGCACTGGGACCTGGGGAGCCCCTGGGGTCTCAGGGTGCTGCAGCACTCCTCCAGATACTAAAATGAACAGGAACTCTAGTCCAGCCCCAACCAGGACAGGAGGTAGAAAAAATATATTTCAAATAATGTACATAAATTCAGAAACAGCATGAGAACTATGGGGGTGAAGTGAAAGCAGTAGATGACATAAAAGACAAATACCCCACAACTTGCAAAAGCATACAAAGACAGACACAAAATTATAATCAGAGATATCAAGAAGGTTGTCTCTTAACATCTCTGGAGACAATGTAAAAGGTGTTTCAGGGTTGACAATTCCATTGCATCATTCTTTTATTTGAGATATATTTAAAAAGTATGTGAAAATTCTATATAAATCTGTGTAGGATGTGAAAAACAGTCCCCCTGCCCTGGCAAGATATTTCTGCCTAAAAGATATTCCTTGCATTTACTTACTTAAGAAGCAAGTTCATTACCCTGCTGTCCCTCACCACTCACTAAGTTTTAGGTCTTTTGTTCTTTTTTTAGACACTGGGGGGGGTGGGGTGGGGGGGTGGGTTGTGTGTGTTCTACCACGCAAGAAAATTCTGAGTGACAGACTAAAAAGGATTTACTCCAGGGGAAGAGGTTACCAGGATGAAAGGTAGAATCCTAAACACCAGCTAGACCAGATGTTGACAAAGGCAGGCTACTGCTGTTTCTCTACAATATAGTGGCCTTTGTTTGCTGCACCTCCTCCAGAGTTTTGGCTTAACAGATGTTTATAGATTCAATGTTTTAACATCCATCTATCTTAATCTCCTTGCTCCTGGTATACCCATGAAACTCCATTCTGCTGTACACAAAGGCATAAGTGATGAAATCTTGAGTTTGTAAGTAGTCAGTGTAAAACTTCCAGTGACTCAGCAAGGCTTTTTACTGTAAGCCCTCTGCTCAGAAAGACAGCTACATGGAAGGCCCAATGGATTAACATAGGAAGCTCCTGGAATGGCCTATTGCTCCTTGGCATCTCACTCGCCCTGAGAGAAGCTCATTTTACAGCAGTCACCCACCTATTGCAACTGTCATGCATGAAAATGACATTTCTGTTGGTGGTGGCTGATATTGCCCTGCCACCACTGTACATGATCCCATACATTTGTATTGAAGAATATGTTATATAGAATGTATTTCTAGGCAAAATTATAAAATAGGATGTAAATCAGGTATTCCTGCAACCCTTTTTTAAGCAGTCACATATCTTAGTTTATTACTAATTTTGTAATCCAACTATAATTAATATCCTCAGACATGTAAACTCCTATTTTCTATGAAGCTTCCCATCCTAAAATCCTGGAAAATGAAAACATTACCATGTGCATACAGATGTCTGTAAGAAACTTTAAGTCTACATATTTCTCCTTCCTTTCTCTAAGAAACCTTGCTACAGTAAGTAATAAAATACATTAGCTAAAATACATAGTGCCTGTACAACAAGATCTACTTTAAAATCCAATACTGCTCATCTGAAAGTTTTGAACAGAATGCTATTTTCTCACAGCTTTAGCTTGTTCATGAAAAATATACAAAATAAGCAGTACTTGTTGCACACACAAACCATGAAAGAACTTTTCAAAACGTATTTTCAGGCACAGAGTTAGGTATTTATGATTTTACACACTGTAACAAATGTTATTATAACATAATGGTAAACCTATTTACAATATCCAAGGCAAAATTTTTAGTCAATCCCACTAATCTTGACCCCATTTTGTTCTCTTGAATCAAAACATACCTCTACCTTATGGGTCACAGAAAAAAAGCTGAAATTAATAAATATGGTATGTAGCTATCTGAAAATATGAAAATACATATATCAGACTAAAAAGCCAATTGTGCTGCATTTTTCATGTGATCATGTAGAGAAAAATGCAAATAACTCCAAATCCTCAATGAAAGTTTTTTTCATGCAACTGCTGTAAGTACTTAGTATTCCAGCCATGAAGGCAAAATACAAAACAGAAGTCTTTGGTGACTTAGTATCTTACCCTAAATTGAAACAAATACCTCCAAAAGCAAAAAAAATAGTTCTAAAACATGTTATTTGTCATTTATTCTTCTGAAATGTTAGTAAAACCTACTGTATATCACTGGGTTTTAATTTTTTTTCCAGCCAAATGCAGTTATCAGCAGCTGACTGTTTCACAAAATGTCAAGTAAATGAAGGTAATATAGAGGACTTTTTGCCAGAGCTTTAGCTAGTTGTTAGACTTCAGTAGCCTTTAGAGACCATTAAGTACCCTTTGGCTAATTGGCCAATGGTAGATTAATCCTCTTTTTATTCTAGCAGCACTATTTTAACACCCTTTGCACTCTGTCAGTGTAGTATCTGAATGACAAAATAATATTGTGCATGAATAATAAGCAGAAAAGTTAAATTAACATTTCATGTTTCACATGCCATACCTACGTGTCAAGGAAAAAACTCTCTTTTAAAGCCACTGACATTCAACTTTTTTAAACAATCTCATGTTGACATCTTACTGAAGTGAATCTTCCTAATTACTGCTAATTGCCTATCAAGAAAAAAAATCTTTCCTTGAAGTGCAGTTGTCTAGCATAGATGAACACAGCTCCAATGTGCATAGTAAAGACAGGCATGACACTTGAGGTGTGCTACATTATTATGAGGTCATACTAAATACAGGTTGCAATGAACAAAGCAGCTTTTAAGGATGTTTAAGGCACTGAAAACGTCAATCTCTCATGAAGTGTTTAAATTAGTTCCCAGTAGAGAAATACAGATATCAGCATACAGATAAGAGGTACATTTCTCATCTCAAGTATTTTACAAAAGAAAAAGCATAGTTGTCCTGTTGATAATGTCACTGTAACACAGCTGAAGTTCATCAGCTTTATAAAAGCAAAGTTTACATGGTTATCTACAGAATGGTCCTTTCACACATACATATTATAAATTCAGCTATTATTTGGAATACAGTTGTAATCACTAGCCAGCACTTTTACCAAAGTCTCTGTCTTCTTAATCATGCAACAGAACTGCTCAGAGTAATCACTGTTTATAAAGGGATATTTCCTGTATACCACTTCATAAATAAATAATAGTAATTTACTGGTAATTTTAATTCAGCTATTTTATACGTAATTTATAGCTAAATTTATTCTATAATTTATAAAAGCCTAGTATTATAACATTTTGTGTGGCTACAGGATCTTATGAAATAATAAAAAATTAAAATCAATAAAATCAGAGCAGATAGGTCCATTTTAAATTTTGTTTTGTCTTTTCGTGTTTGTAAAGAATGATAATACCACATAAATCAAGACATGATCTATTCTAGAGAAACACACAGACAGTCATGTATAAATGGAGTAACATATTCTGGGCTCAATTCTCCAAGAAATCATTTGCTGCTATAAGCAACGGACAAGCCTGAGTACAGAACTGCACACTGTGCAACCAATGATTTTTCAAATAAATTATAGGAAATAAGAAAAAACTTAGTATTAATACAGATGACATTTTTTAATATGAAGATGCTTCTGAAACATGCCATCTGCATAATGATAACACAAATTCAAAGGGTTTTGATCTGCAGCAATTCCATTTTAGCTTGCATTTTCTATCACTCATTTCTTCTCTATGAGTAAATATTGCTGTATCCCACGCCTAATTTCTGTACATATTAAGAACACTATCTTGTTTTCGTACTAGAGCAGATGCAGCACTCCATCTGTCCTTGCAAATTTCAAAGGAATATAAGGACTATTAACTATGTATGTAACATTACTTATATAAGTAGTTTCATTATGATCAATTATATATATGATCACAACTATGTGCTTTAATTTTTGTAGGGACTGACTTTCCAATGTAGAGATGCTAACTGTCAGAATATACAGATGAGCAAGACCTTGTCTATCAGGCCTTAACATTTCCAGATAAAAATTACAGAAATCAAAAAATTAGTATTTCTTAAAAAGAAAAATATTTAAGATTACAGTATATTCTGCTATATTTTACATACTTAGTTTTAACTTAAGTATTAATATCTACATAAACACAACACAGTACATTAAAGTAACTTTCACTACAATTAAATTAAAAATGAAAATATAACCAGATATATTTCACAACACCATTGCACTTGAGCACATCTAAATGTTAGAGCAAGCCAGTTGTGAAGATATGGCTCAAGTCCAAAACCAATGTTTCTATCTAACCCACCACTGCTATTTAAACAAATACAAGTTAACTCAGGTATTCCAACATCTAACATGCCTGTGCATATTAATTATTGTTATATACAAGCAAACACTTCCACCTGATGCATAAAATTTGCCCAAAGATTTCCATGCCTTTGTACAATTTAGAGAATTTTCAATATAAGACATGGAATCCAAACAATCTTTTATAGTTAGGACCAGGTTTCACTACCAGATTTTTTGCAGGGTTACACTGTATTTATCTGATTTTCACCAAACACAAGAGTGGGGGCAAACTCATAAAGCTAGAAATTCGAATTTTTCATCTAGGGTCAGGGATAGTGCTTACCATATTCCCCCTGCTTAATCTTAACACATCTAAGCACTGCAAATGAACTACTTGCATGAGAGCCAGTCAGGGAATTTCACAATCCCTACAACTCATTATGAATTTAACAGCAGCAATACTAAGTATTCATATGTTTCAGATAACACATACAAATATGCTGCACTAAAACTCATTGGGGGAAAAAATTAATAATGCTTCCATCTGTTTTCCGTATAGCTCACATAAAATAGAGAGAAACCAAAATGAAAATGCTATTTTAAAGACTGTTTGTAACTTTCTTTTGATTTACCCTCTTATTTCCAAAGCATAGAGCTTTATATATTTAAAAATTAAAATTATTTTTAAAATAATATATAAGCAAGAAAGAAACAAAATAGCTGGAAGAATGGTGAAATATTAATTTAAGCTCTCCTCATTTCCATCTGTTTTAGAGAGTGAACTACTTCTGCATCTCAAATATAAGTGGGCAGGAATTCTCTGCTTGTAGGGAAAGCTGTTCCATCTCCCATACTCTGACTTTCTCTTTATATATTGTTTTCATCTGCTTAAATCTCAACCTCTCAACCATTAAAGACCATTTTCTTTCAACTTACAGAAAACACGTCTAAAAGATACAAAGGTTTGAGGAAGTGATATAAATGTTTTCAGGTAAAAATTACTAAAAAATATGTACCTTAGAGGTATTCTCAGAAGTCTGTTGCAATATTCAAGGAACAAAATATTTATAAAGACAGCTCTATATTGAATTATATACAATTATTTAAACATCTCGTTCGAAACTGCTTGAGATATCAACGAAGCTGAAAAAATGTCCTCAGAAGCTTTTTAGATTTATGTAGACAGCTGTGTAAAAGCAAAACATATTAAGTGTAAACTGTATCAACAAATTTAATTACTTGAAAAGTTCAATGTTCTCATAGAGCAGGACAAAAATACAAATACACAGCAAAGACTTGAGAAAAAGAAAAGTAAAAAACCTGGAATTTTTCTAGTCACATAAAGGTGATACTGTACAAATTTTAATGTATGATTTACATTTTTATGTAAGAAAATAAAGTCATATTGCTAGCTGTTTCTGAGGAGTATAAGGAATCTGGTGACAGATATTGTGGGAAGGATGTGAGGGCAGGGATATTTTTCGAAATCATGAATTGTATTCAAAAATTACCACTACAATGTGTTGCATATAAATTAAAGTGGTAATTCATCCCTGGATTCTTGTAAATGAACCCCCACAGTCTTATCTTTAATTTGTAATTTATGTTATTATTGGAACCCCTGCTAAAATTATGGGCATGAATGAACAGTTTAGGGTAAAGTACTCCTTATGTTACATATTAACTAGCTGAAGAGGCCATCACAAGAAAAAGCCATGTTTTCAGCCCAAGGTATGAAATGAAATATACTTTACCTTTATCATGATTATTATCAATATTATGACTCATTTGAGCAGTTAATTATTTTCACATACATGAACAGTTTGAGGACAACTTTGTAGTTGTGCCTAATCCCTGCAATTCAATATCTCATCTTGAATCAGACCTACAGCTGCTGCCCCTTAGTACTTTCCTCATTCTCGTCTGGTTGCTTCACCGAGATGAGTACAGACAAAGTCATACATTTCTGTTTGGTGTACATAATACCCTAAAGACCACAGATCCACCTTTGAACCTATGAATGAACAGAAAACTCTACACAGGCAGACCATTTCAGTCACCAAAGAGTAAATCCTTTCCCAGTGCCTGTGAATCTTGTGAGACATGCTATGGCTAGTCATACAGTCTCCATCACTGAGAAAGAAACTGAAGCTCTTGCTTAGGAATCAAAGGTAGCCTGGAGTGATGCAAAGTAAACCTGAATATAACACAAGCTACGGGAACAGTCTATGACTACCTCATTAATTGACAATGAAACTTCAGGAGAGCAAATCAGATGGTGTGAAGCATTAGTAAGGAAGCATAAATATTCTTTTAACTCCTCTAGCAGTAATTGAGTCCATGAAGTCCAGGCACTTCAGGCAAACAAACGCTGTTTCAAAACCACAACTACTCTTCCCTTAGGGCTACACAGAGAGCAATAGTCCTGACTTCTATAGGGAAGCCAAAGAATCCTGTGAGGCTGTACTTATTGTGTGCAACAACTGCAGTCTAAGGCAGAGAAAAATGAGGACAGTTCCAAGGAAGGAATGCTGTAGATAGCCATGTTAAAAAAGGAATCTCAGGTGTAGTTCCCAGATACCATTTTTTTGTCTCAGAAGTAGTCTTAGTTGTAACATTTTATCTTCTACTGTTGCTTTAGTTCTTGACTCCTATATCTTCATGCCTAGAAAGACCAAGAAAAAACCAAATGCAGTCTGAAGGCTCATGCATCTCCCTTGTTAAAGTGATGACAATGGCTATACTATTCTGGCTTGTACACTTGGCTATGGATGTGTCTTCTGAAGTTTCTTCCTGTAGTGAAAGACAGCAACCAGGACAACAGAGCACCAGCATTAATTTTGAACATACAAGCTTAAACAAGGGATTGTGGGAACGAGAAAGTTGGAGTAAGATGCAAGTTCTAACAAAAATGCCAAATCCCTTTCTGTAATAAACTAGACAAAGAAATCTCAGTGTGGGATGGGTAATAAAATAGAGACAAACACAGGAAACTGGTGCTTTGCAAAAGACTTAACAGTGCTGAACTGGTGAAGAAGACACCCCTTCTGAAATCTGTAGGAGTTCAAAAGAACTCTAGGACCAAATATGTATGTTTCTGTCACTGTTCACCCAAGGACAAGACGTGGGAGGTGGCTATTAAACTACTTCTTTACCATTGGTCTTTTAATTTATTGATTGATTCCTTCAAACTTTTCTCATAGTTAACACGTTCAAAACTTCTTAGAACTCTTGTTTCTTTCTTCCAGTATGTGTATTTTGTATGTGGTGCCCAAGACAAGATACAGTATTTCAGAGTGCCCTGACGCTAATAAGTAGAAAAGTGAATGTCCTCTGTGAAATTCTCTATAAGAACTAATGCGTGACAAGCAGGTAATGGCTCTACTATGAAGAGTGGTAGATGTGACAAGCAGGTGACCTACCATCTTCATCAACCTGTGGACCTTTGCAAAATAAACATACATATTCACAAGACAAAAAAACCCTCAAAGACCAGCCAACTACAATTTTGGCTTTTTCCACAACTCCTGAGTTTCCATCTCACATATGTTGACCTTGTAAAGGGAGGGATAACACAAAAAAATATATGCATGGTGTTTGCAAATATATTTTAACAACCAACAACAACTTTTCCCCTCTTAGCTTACTATATTTTTATGTACCAATCTGGGAAAAATATTTTAAAAAGTAGAGACTAAGTATGTTTCAGTGGTCATTCACAAGTGGTATTTCATGTAAATGTTGATTTGGCTTGCGGAATTCAAGCTATAGAAATTATCTTACAGAAATAAAAGAAAATCCTTGTTATACTTGGGAAAAAAATACCGAGATAGCCAAACTAAAATCTTTAACTTCAATAAAACCTGTTTCTTCTTGTCTTAACTAGTAACTGATTTTTAAATTAAATTATCTAGAGACTTTTCTAAATATTTAATATTTAAAATTGAAAAATGTTGACAAATATCGCAAAAAAATTATCTTTTTATTTCATGACTAACTTTCAAATTGTTTAACTGTTTTAGAAACAGAAAACAAAAATTAAGATTTGCAGCTTTTTGAGTCTTTTTTACACTTTAAAACAATTTTTTTTAACAAGATGGTACAACATACATTTGCAGATAAGAGTGAGTTTATTGCTGAAACACTGCTTATAAAAAATGTCTGGAAAAGTCACATTTGACCCTTTACAGATAGATAAATAGTATATGGAAGCTTGTGTAGCATTTTTATAATTTACCTTTTTTTTTAACATGACATGCCTTTGATACTAACAAAACTGCGCAGCTTTTTTCAATCATAAAAATACAAAACATGTAAATATCAGTATTTTGGCAGTTTTATGTGTAGAAACAGTCACTCACCCTTTCTCACCACTACTGTTTACTGAGATCTTAATGACAAATACATATTGCCACACATCTCTAAAGGGAAAGTGAAGCATGAAAAGTTAAAATTCTTTAGAAAATAGAAGCAGAGCTTCCCAGTTGGAGCTGTACAGGAACCATCATTTTGTTACTAACAGAACAGAAACTATAGACCTTCAAGGTTTAGATCACTTTCACTGAGTTAAAATATTGTTCTCCCAAGTGACCTAAAAAACTGAGGAAAACAACAGTCTTCCTACATTGAACAGGGTGTTCCTAGTGATAATAATAATTTCTTCAACACCTAATACAAAACACAGACATTGTTTTAACAAATACCACTTTGCTGACCTAGAAGATAGGACAAAGGAATAAGACTCACATCCAGTTCCTCATGGTTTCTCAGCTTGGATCCTGGTTTTTGCACAGTTTACCTTATGAACATGATCCGAGTGACATTTCACAAATTCCTGGATAAATGTTGCTACACTCTGGCAGCAGAGAGACAGGCTGTGTCATGCACAGATCAATAATAGCACTGCATTTCATCAGCCTCAAAATCAAAAGTGCTTCATCTGGCAAAAGCCATGGCCCTTGAGGATCTGACATACATAAACTGAATACCCTACACAGGATGCCTACTACAAAAGCTGTCACTGGAAAGACAAGTCTGGAGATACACAGTGAGTATATTTAAATAAGAAAATATGTGTTTGTATAAATAACGAAGTTTTAAACTGGCTTTTATGAAAAGTAAGAACAAATAGCACAAAACAGCAGCTGAATAATGGAAATAAGATTAAAATTTTACAATTCTTGACAAAAAAATAAAAACATTGTCAGGACAATACAGTATTCATAATCTTTTGAGGAATTCACTATAAAATGCAAGTATCTTTTTGAACTGTACACAATATTTATGGCAGTGGGCTACAATAAAATGTACTCGAAGCTATGCCTCCTTATCAAAATTATGTTCATTAAAAATATATCACAAAACTTTATATCAGGGAAACTACTCCAAGTAGAGCTCTTGAGATTGTAAATCATCATGTATTACTTATAATTTCAGGCCTCAATATAGGCTTTCCTAAGAAAACAGTGGGAATTCATGTATCCTACTGCTTAGCTTTCCTCATGATTATCTTTAGTTTTTAGTGACAGAGCTTGCAAATTTTTATCTTCACGTAAGTGCAGCACCTGTAGATTTTTACTTGAAATTACTATCAGAAAGCCTTTCCTTCCTTTGTTTCTCATAGTAAGTTTAGTTCTCTTTTCTCCTGCCAAAGTTTCTAGTGCAAACAATACTTTAAAAAATAAGTATTTTTATTCTTTGAAAGCCAAGTTATTAACAAAATATCTCAACTTGAATCCTTTATCAAGATTTTGACTCAAAAAAGATTAATCTGTCTCTATGCACCCAATTAAAATGAAAAGTTTTTTCCTTTGAATATTTTACTACTATCTCACTAAAAAACCTGTTTCCCTACACTCATTCCTGCAGGTAGATAAAAGAATATAAGAGAAATATTTAAAAATCGTTATTTATCTCTTCTGAATTTTCCTTACCAAGCTATGCATTACCTCAATTAAAGAACTTTAGTCTTTTCTCACCTCTGCAATTAGCAACTCTAAAGAGCTGTACCAGACCAGTGTAATCCTAAATTCTGTGTACATTATACCACTAAAGCTATTTTTCCTTCTCTTGGCATTTCTTCTGCTAAAGACTAATTATTTTTTAATATTTCTGCTGCACGCTGTGGAACATTCATTTCCTTTTGGTTACTCCAATTGTTTATCTATTTTCCCTGTGCTATGACTCTGTATTTCTACGTCTTGAATGGTGATGGCTTCTTTCTCTGCCTCAGAATTTCTCCTCTTTATAACCTGATGGCTGAACATTATTCTAACACTCCTCCTTGGCTTTAGCTAGACCCTTACAAAACATTGGTTTGACTCTTCTTAATTTTATCATCCATATTTACATCCCTTCTCCACAGCAGTGGTAAATGCATTCTGGGTTTCATGAGAAAATACCGTTGTCCAGCTTTGCTTTATGAAGTACATGCATCTCTTCCATCAGTTCTTCAGATAAACGAACAGTGTTACCACAGTTGAGAACATACCTTCCTGTTTATACTTTTAATTAATTCAGCTCACATCATTGCACATACCCTCTTTCTTCTTGTCTCTATTTTTTTCATGCTTCCTACAAAACAGACATTTTTTTTTTAATTTGCCTCAGAAAGACTCTGCCCACTGCTAACCACAAGCAGTTATTTCTCCCTAATTCTTCCTTTTTAGATTAATTGTCCAATGCAGTTCACTGACTCCAACTGGCAATGGTCAATTACAGTAATATAAAAATTACAGACCTCATATCTGGTATGATTTTATCTTGTTTCAGTTCTAGGTCCTTGATTTTTTTTTTTTTTTTTTTAAATCTTACTTTGCTAGACTGAAGATTCTACAAGCAAATTTCTTCTTCTTCAATGTTTCAACTTCAGTTACCTTTTAATCTTGAAAACCTCTTATTATTCTCTGGAATGGTGTATCTTAAAATCCTTCTCATAAGTCTTCTTCAAATGCCTTTTGCTTCCATCAGTCTCTTTCTTGGATTCTGGGTATTAGAGCTACATAGAGTAGTCTATGAGCAGTCAAATCATGCCAAGTGAAAGAAAACATATTCTCTCTGCTCATATTGTATAGGCTCCAGTTTTTACATTCAGGGGCTGCATTAGTATTTTTCACTATGGCAATGGGAGTTCATGCTCAGCTCATTACCTACTAGGACTCTCATTTTTCTTCAGAGTCCCTGCTTCCCAGTAGACAGCCATTCAGCCTCTCTCAACATGAACTTCAGCAATATATTGGTTTTCATTACAATGTAATTATTTCCTCATTAAATATACTGTGAGGTCATAATGATCTATACTTTTCAATCAGCCTCTGGTGGCTCAGAATAGCTGTCAATGACTGAAGATATCCTCTTGCACTAGCTTGGATATTTTACATTGCCACTAATTTTTAAAAAATGATGGAAAGATTTTACCACTAAAACAAACAGCAAAAAGGCTGTCGTATATTTCATAGTATATCCAAATAGAATAGATGTGTAAGGTATAAACCATAATCTTGAGGAAAAAAATAATGTTATCATTCATGTGAGGGATCAACTGAAAAATTAATTTCATGGTATGAGAGATTCTGAGCTAGTGAAAATGATTAAATGGTACTTATACATACTGATTTAACCTTAAAGCATGAATTGAGACATTGAGTCTACATGTTCCATGTGTCAGTGCTTAGCTCCAATCCAAATACTAAGTAAAACCAATCACAATGAAGATCATTTTTGGAATTTGTTTCCTATGTACATTTTAATACAAGCAACTACTGTTGTACAGGGGCACACAACAAAAATGAGTGGAAGTGCTTCTAAGGATTACAGATACTTTCAGTTCATAGAACCATTTTTGCAATCCCATGACTGCTCCTTCATCATCTTAGGAAATCCAGCTTCTCAAATAAGGAACAAAACCGTTTCTTACCAATTCACCTATTACATGTATCTACCTTGCTAACCATACTGAGCACCCTGCTCCACCAATCTTACAAGGAAGATTATTTAACAGATTAGGGGAGGAGCAAAAGAAAGGGAAGTAAGGTAAAAAGTTGCATTAGGAGAGTGCAGGAGAATCAACTCCCTTACCGTTTACAATACAAAGGAAGGCAAAAGTGTTTCACCAATTTCTCATGACTCTTGAAAACTTTTCATAAGAACATATCAGAAAAACCTTTGCCTAGGCCAGGAAAGAGAGAAAAGAGACATAAAACAGACAATTGCAAACAAGGAGAGAGAATTCAAACTTCCAAGGTAGGATGATATATGGCTGATAGAAACCCAAAGTATCCACTTGCATTTTTGTGTCACCTATATAGAATGGTGCATAGAGGTGTTATTGCATAGTCTATCAGAACACTAAATTATACAATATTTGAAAAGTTATGTAGCTACATCCTCTACTGTAATTCCTTCCCTGCAAGTTCAAAACACAAAAGAACTTCTCACCACACAGGTCTATATTCAAGACTAGAGCAAATAAAACTTATTTTTACCACCATACTCAGGAGGTCTTGAAATTTCATTGAGTTCGGTGGAAATAAGCACATGCATAAAGTGTTTTTTAAGTCACTTCCATAATTGATACTGGTAGTTGTCAATAATTAATAATTCACGGACCACTCCAGTGAACAAGCCTAAGTGTACTGATCCAACTGCAACCCAAACTGGCTTTCTATGACAACCTATGAGAAAATCAGACTGCCAAGAGCTGAAATGTAATCTCTTGTCTACACATGAATAATCATTCCCAAACCAATGGATATTTTTGGGTGAGATTTGATGGTGAATAAATACAAAACCATATACTATCCACAGAACTCTACATAGTACAGAAGGTTCAAGAAGCCAGTCTAGCTCTCTGCTTAGCTTTAATTAAATGAGCAGATCCCACTGAATTCAATGAAGACATTCCTGTGAGCACAAAATAAAATCATATTACAACAGTATTTGTTGAGCTTTTCCAGGTCTCAAACAATATCTTATTTAGGGAATTTTTTGGGAAACAAACACAGAGTTCTTTTTTTTTGTCTAATAATAAAATAAGATTCAATGCACAATGAACGTTTGATCAAATCACAGGAAGGTGAAGAAAAATAAGCTACATATCACATGAAATCCATAAAGTAGAAATTACAGGAAAATATCTTCCAGTGTTCACTGTAAAATATGTGCAAGTATATTCTATTACTGTACTATAGTATTAGATATGCTTATAGATATGTGTACTGTCTCTATTTGTAACATTACAAGAACATGCTAATCCTTATGACACAGGTTCTTTTAATATAGAAGCAAACTTTTTAGGATCTCTACATGATACAGCGATATAAGTCATATTGATTCTAAGTATATTTTAAGAACTTCATGTAGTCTCCACAATTTTTTCTTTATATTTTTCCAGAATTTACCTATCTCTAAGTTATTGCATTTTGACAGCAATATAATACAAGTCTCATAGTTCTAGTTCATGCCAACTGTTCTCTTTAATTTATGAATGAGACCCATTTCCTACATGCAATGTACTTCAACTGTTGTTCATCAATAATTCAACAGGTCTATTGTAATTTTTCTTGAGAGATCAATATAAATGTAAAAGGTATTTTTCTTTATTTTTGTTTTGTAATGACAGCACAGTTTCACAATAAATATATTTTACAGTGTAGTTCTGTTAACGGAACTGACTTCAGGATGCTGCTAGTTTTCAATGCAGCAAACTATGAAAATAAATAATAAAAACATTTTTTGGGGGTAGATGTATTTTAAAAGGGAAGTTACGTTCATGTTTGCCATTTGGCAATTCCTAATTTTATTTCCAAGTCAACATCCCTGATAAAGTAGAAAATAGAGATTTGGAACTATTTTATATCAGCAGCAATGCTGAATCAGTAGTATACCAGAGGAAAAATTATACAGAGATTTCATCCATTTAGTATCCAAAAAGTTTGAACAAACATATTTAAATAGCTGATCATTTTTCATTCCAGGCAGAATTCTGAAATAGTACTTGAAAGACGTGAGTTCTAGTCTCACGGAGCCACAGAGCAGTGTCCATCTCTGTTTCTAGCTTTTTAAAGTGTGACATCATAGACTGATTTTCTATTTCTTGGTCTCAGCAGAGCTCTAATAAAACTACAGTATAGCAGAATCTATTCTTCTCAATATTGTCAATTCAAAACCTTCAAAAACTACAGATAGTGCCCAGAAACTAAGCTCCAATTCCATAAAAATTAAGTTTGAAATACAGTTTTTCCTACATATAGATAATGTTGCAGTTCAGGTCTGGAATACTGTGGTAAATTCAGGAAGAATGGCTTTCTCTCAAGAATACATAGGTTGGGGGTGTGGTTTGAGTTTTGAATTATCTACTGTCCCTGCAAAAAGGTCTCTTCAAGGCATGCATACCCAATGATAACAGCCGTATGACCTCAGAAGAAACAAATTTACAACCAATCAAATTTGGAGAAGACTTCGGTCTCATAGTTTAATTCAATTATTAGATAACCTGCCACTGTCTTAGATTGTATTTGCAAACTCCAAAAAGGTCAGGCAGTATATCCTGTTTTATCAGAGTTTTATCTCTTCTGGTTTACCTTTCACTTCTGCTATATTTTAAGAAAAAGTAGAATAGAAAATTTTATGTTTTAATACTTTCGAGAAACTGTCTTTATTTCTTTTTGAATATTGTACCCAGAGATTATAGTTCTTGTAAATTAACCAAGTCTACTCTTATTCAAAGCATTGAGGAAAGGATAATCTTCATGCTTCTAAAGAAGGAGAGGAAGGAGAAATTACATTTCTCCTGATGTTTCCGGGACAGACATCTCCTAAACAGGTTCAAAGAATTCTCTGATTGTTTCCTTACACCCTGTGCCAAAGGTGGATAGTTGCAGAAATGATTTTGCACTGAGTTTGGCGAACGCATTAAATATTTAGTTTTTTTTTTATTTTTAATATGAATACAAACAACATTTCCAGACTTAAATGTGCCCTGTAAGAATGGAAAGGTGCTGAAAAGAGTTGAAACAAACTGAACTCTTAGCAGATTATTTTTTATCTATTAAAATCTGAGGTCATTACAACAGCTCTGGGTTTACTTTATTTTCTCTACACTTTATATAAATGACAGTCAGTATTCCTGCATATATTACTGTCATAGTAGTAATCTCTTGCACAGTTTATCTGTAAAAATTATCATTTACGCTTAACTTAAAGTCTTTCAAATTGTGTGGTGAGGTCAGTACTCTGGAGGGAAGGGATGCCATTCAGAGGGAGCTGGACAGGCTGGAGAGGTGGGCCCATGAAAATTTCATGAAGTTCAACAAGGCCATGTGCAAAGTCCTGCACATGAGTTGGGGCAATCCCAAGCACAAATACAGGCTGGCCAATGAGTGGATTGAAAGCAGACCTGTGGAGAAGGACTTGGATGGTATCAGTATTACTGAATATAAATCACCAGTGTGCCTTCGCAGCCCAGAAAGCCAACTGTGTCCTGCCTGCATCAAGACAAGTGTGACCAGCAGGTCAGGAGAGGTGATTCTCCCTGTCTATCTGCTCTTGTGAGACCCTACCTGGAGTGCTGTGTTCAGCTCTGGGGACCCCAATGTAAGAAAGACATGGACCTGTTGCAGCAGGTCTGGAGGAGGGCCACAAAGATGACTGGAAGGCTGGAGCAGCTCTCCTATGAAGACAGGCTTAGGGACTTGGGGTTGTTCAGTCTGGAGAAGACAAGGCTACGGGCAGACCTTATAGTGGCCTTCCAGTACTGAAAGGGGACTTACAGTTAAGATGGTCTTTTTAGCAGGGACTGTAGTGATATGATCAGGAAGGTGTCCCTGCCCATGGCAGGGGGGTTGGGATTAGATGTCTTTAAGGTCCTTTCCAACCCTAATCAGTCTATGAATCTATGGTATGATTTTGAAAATGCTATCAGAAAAAAATTATAGGCCAAGTCACTGATAAAATGTGCAGAGGCAAGACAGACAGACAGACAGGGAGGGAGGGAAGGAGGGAGCTCATTTTCCTATGGCAATCCATTAAGAAATGTAGCTTTTCCTGTTACATCACCTGAGAAACGCTGGAGAACTGATGCAAAATATCTTACTGTACTTTTGAGCAGGGGACCTGTGAGAGGCCTTGATGTGAATAGGATAAGCACTGATAACTTAACATGCTTATGATTTTGATTTCTTATTCAATATACTTTGTCATATACTTTTACAGAAGAATGACACCTACTGCATAAAACTAATTGTAATCACTGTGTTATATGCAGTAAATACGCTGTTCTTATAAGCAGTCACTTAGTGATAGAAATGAGTTAGAGAGAAGAATAAATCTTACAAAAAAAATTTTCCTGGATTTTTCCAACAACTCGTTTCAGACATTTTTCTAAGGAACTAAGGAAATGCTAAACCCCTTCACTTCTACAGTAAGTATCAGCTCCAGTTGTGATTTCTATACACCAATAACAAAATATAACTACTGTACTTCCATACTGACAGTTTTGACTCAGTTTTGATGTGAATCCTTGGAGAATGCAAGCTTTGATTCTCACATGTGCAATCATTTTACAGTCCTTTTTGCAGAAATATGCAAACAATTGCTTTTGCAGAAACAAAACAAAGCAAGAAATCTACATTACTGTGAAGAGTTTGTAAGGCCAAACAAAAAAAGAACTTGAATCCAGCATTCTGAACTCTTACAAGCTGACAGGCAAATACATACGTGTCTGTGTGGATCTTCAAAAAAAATACACAAAACCATACATGTACATACATTCTGAAAATCAACAGATGCCAGGAAGTCCTTAGGTTGTATGAACTGTAAAATCTGTCTCAAAATGAACATCTGGAACATTTAAATTATAAATCTAGAGTTGATTTTTAGCACTAGATTCCTTGGGGATTGTAACAAAGGATCGACTGCACAAACATCTGCCCTTGTCTGCTAATGGATTTATTTTCTTAGTTAAATTCAGGCAACATGGCATCTCATCCAACCCATGATGTTAATGTTTACAGTTGCTAGAATGCTATATATAGCCCAGCATCATAATTTTGCTGTTAATATAAAATTTCTCAGAACTTTACGATTATATACAGAAGCTTATTTTTGGGTATTTGTGATTCTGACACTCTTGAAGTGTTTAAGAGCCTCCCTAAATCCAGAGATTGTCTCAATTACTTATTTTTTTCATTGTTTGCTTTTTACCTTCTAGCTGTGCAAGAAGATTCTAAAATCTGAAGTAACAGAAGCAATGAGAAGAAACAATGACAACAGCGTTCTTGCTAGTGAAAAGAAGTATTTTTTTAAAATGTCATTTTCCTTGCAATATATTAAAACTACTTCTAGATAGCATTTCTTACAAAAACCACACAAAAACCCACACAAATGTGTGCTTTACAACTATTTGATATGTCTGAATCATGGTTCTCTAAAACATGCGTGTATCCTGCAGTGACTGTGTAGGTTCTTTACCTCCTTAATTTTCACTTGGCAAGTAGCCCAAGCCTCTGCTTTAAATTTCCCACTTGGTAGCACTAGTATGGCACCTGAAGAGTAATTAGTTGTAAGAAAGGGAATTTGAATTGTTTGCTGAGAAGGAAAAAAATGTGCATGCCTAATAAAGATTTTTCCTTGAGTACCTGCAACACCATTTATTTATTTTTGCTTAGAATGCACCACCCTTTAAATAGACCAGTGACCATTATTTTTTTTTTTTTTTTAAACTTTCCAGAAAAAGTAAGTGAAAGAAAACTGGTTTGGTTTTAAGACCATACTATTTCACTTGTAGTCAATTATAGCAGCACTTATCTTGACACAATTTTTTTTTTTAAAACACTTTCCTGATAATGGCCTTTTTTATTTTATTTCTCACATTGCTCTTCTATGGACACCTAAGCTGTAGTCTTCTAGGAAGGCAAATCATAAAGATGTCTGAGCAAGCAGAATATTTAACCTAAATCACATATATATTATCTGTGAAGTTTATACTGTCAAATGAAACTTTACATTATGATACTGTTTGTGAGAAAGGCAGATCTCCATTGGTTCCAATGACCTTGGAAACTCTTTTTGAACAATTCATTACATATAGTTATGCAAAATGAGTAACAGAAATGAGGTTTTCCCTCCTCTAGAAATTAGCAGTTCCCCAGCCCTAAGAAAGTGAAAAGTGCTGCTCCTGATACTGCTTCTGCCTTCTGTGCAAAGACAGAAATGTAGAGAAGTTTGAGGGGGAGGGGATTTGATTTCTTTTTTAATGTCTGCCTCCTTCCAGCAAGTCCATCTGTTGTAGCACTATAATTCTGGAAGCAGGATGTGTGTGTGACCAACAGGAGACAATTACTGCAAAAGTGTTTGTTGATTCAGCTCTATAAAGGGCAGGCCAATCACTACAGTATGAATAGAAAAGAATTCCAGCTGAGGAGCTGCATATAGATTAACACAAAATACATATATATAAATGAGAATGGGGAAAACCAGAAAGTAGTAATAGTATGGGAAAGGATTAAGTAGGAATGAACACTGAAGTGGAAAAGAAAGCTGGCATCTTTGGGGCTGTTAACCAAATAGTTTACTAGTCTCTATTTTCATAAATCTTCTTTAGCTTTCTATCTTGACAGAGACAGGTGGGATTAAATAGATATGGAACTGGTCTGAGCCCGCTTTGGAAGAAAACTCCAGTTGCCTTGAGCAATCCACTCTTGGGGCGTATGTAGATAGCTGATGCCTCCAAAAGTGTCTGTTCTTCACAGAGGAATGGGTGCTAATTCATGTGGATGGACCAGATTCTCAGGGAAGTTCTCAGACCACTGGCTAGAAGTAAAACTTCCCTCACCCACTTGAATGCAGGTAAAATGTCAGCATGAAGACCACTTCTTTTTCAGAAGGAGTAATGATTTGGGTTGATGCAACAGTAAATAAGGCCTCAGTATCATTTGTACATAATAACTGATTCAGAATCTCATATAAAGCATGGTAATATGTCACATTTAAAAATTTTGAGTATAGCAAATTAAGAGACAAAAATCAATGTTATTAAAATTTCATAGAATTACAACAGAATTAAACTGAACGTTGTAAGACACCGTAACGAAAAGTACTTTACCTCTATGGTCAGTTTACTAGATTGAAGTCTCTGATCAGCCAAATGTAGCTGAGCTGTTAGTTTTTCATTGGTTTCTTTAAGACCCTTCACAGAAGACACTGCTATTTTCTTTTCATTGTGTAAAACAGTTATCTGCTCCTGCAGTGACTTAATTCTTTCTTGCAGTAGAATAACAGAGTAGCCCAGTTTCTGGACAATGGTGTTTCTCCTTTTTGTTCTGTTCACTAAACATAAAATGACATGTTACTAAATTGACAGATCATCATAAATAAGATGATTCCTGAGTTTTCTTTGGCCCTTCAGAACACTGTTCTAGTCTCTAAAATATTTCTCAGTAAATAAAGTGGTAAATTAAATCAGTTAACCTATAAGTGCTCTATGTTGTTTTTTTTTTTCCGAAGTCCCAACACTGCAAACTCAACAAGGACTTGGAAGTTATATGTGGATCGAGTTTCTGGTTGGTATTACTGAAAATAAAGGCTTCAGTATCTTGTTAACCGATTATTTTTTTTAACATCTAAGCCAAAATACAGTTAATTTTGTTTCACTGTCTGTGTTGGCTACAAGGGGCAAACAGAAACAAAAGGTAGTGAAAAACCTTATTTCAGGCAGTAGATTTAATACGTGGGACTTAAAAAAATAGAGTATATTTTAACTGTGTGAAAAGAATCTGCCTGACAGTCACTTTTTACATGACAGTTTCACTATAAAACAATGAGCTAAATCTCTGAAAATATACTCACACAAATTTAAACAAGCAAATCCTGCAACAGCATGTAAATGGGTTTGTGTAATATAGAAGAGGTTTTGGGATATCAGGCAGGAATGCTTTGTCAATCTTACTTATGAAGTTGCCAAAAATATCTAATTTTCCTACCTTTGCTTAGAATTGATGGGTAAGATGTTATGAGACAGCAGACCTTCCTCCTCTTGGAATGTAATTTTTCTAGGTCTTTTGTCTTTGGATGGCCCTAAATAAAAAGCAGAAGCACAATGTTAGGAACTCTTCATTATGGAACACCAATCACAATACTCCAAAGCCTTCCAGTTTGAATTGAAACAACAAAAATTACTTCAAATACACAACATTCTAATGAATCTTAATTTGAAAATCAGTCTTGCAACATTAGTCATCGAAGAGTACAAACTTCTGTTTTTCTCATCAAATGCAGAAAAAACAAAGAACTTTTACAGGTAAATCATAACCCTTTCCAAAGAATCCCAGAGAAAAATGAAGTGTCTCTTAATGCCTACATTATTGTTTTAGATAAGGTATGAATTTACTCGTAGGGAAAAAAGATAGTGTGTATTACTTGAAAGCCTATAATATCCTGTTTTTCAAGATATTTAAGTGAAAATAAAAAGGAAAGCAGTCTTATTAATTCAAAAGAAGGAATATCATATTAGACACTGAGCTGTAACCAGAAGATGCATGAATATGTATTAACATGAAAATACAATCCCTGTGTTTGTACAGGGTTTAACAGAAGTCAGCTGCATGCCTTTCAAATATCTGATTTGAAGAATCCGTTATTTCCAGAAAGTACCAAATGCTCAATGGCAGAATGCTGCTTGCAACACGTAAAATGAAAATGGCCAGAGCATGGCTTACTCTAAAACCAAAGTACTATTTCCCTGGCTCTTAAATGCTCACTGTATTTTGAAACACTTTTATTCTGGAATTCTGCAACATTTATCCAATTTTTAAAGTTTTCAGTTTGCAATTTCTATGTGATATCATACAATGTATTTCTGGAAATATTCATAACTAAAATAGCTTTTCATCAAATTTAAAAGAGTAAACAGCAACAGATTACCTACTAACTGCACTACACAAATTAATGATATTGTAGGATAGTGTAGTCATGAATTCTAGATTTATACAGTCACTGCACAATTTGAAGGACAGGGAAATAGGATATGCTAGAAAAAAATGAAGTAAAAGTGCCAACTTTTCAGGCTAAAACCAAAGCAAAGGAAAGCAAAGGAGATCAAGCTCTTGTAGGTCTGTCTCCTTTGAGTAGTTTCTTATTTTATTCCACATCTCAAAGACAACAATGGAAACCAGTACTAAGCCCCTACCAGTATGACCCAAAGATCCTACAAACACTGAAGACAAGTAATTAGATGACCAATGATAATCTGAAATGGTGATTATATGTTACAGAGACCTGATCTCTCAGCAGATGATGAACAAATGATCCATGTCTGCAGTGAAAAGAGGGAGACGTGCACTCTAGGACACAGCTCTGATGAATACATGAGTTGTAAAAGAGTGACAATAATTCATGATACTGCACAGGATCTTACACATTTATACCATATGGGGCAAAACTGAGAAAGTCCTTGTGTCATAAATTATCTCATCTCCTACCCCAGGCATAGCTCAGGACTTAGGAGATTTCTCTAGTCTCTCTTTGTATGAGAATACCATGACCCAGCTGCAGTGTCCTTAAATCCTTGGGAGGATTTAAGATTTCTGTTAAAACTGGTGTTCCCGTTTGCCAATACTAAGCTTTTTTGCAGTACTGTCTTCTGTTCACACAAACCATGTCTTCAGGTGCTTTTCCTACAACAGGGTCTTGTGCTGAAACATATTTACCTGTTTAGGGCTCTTGGAATGCATCCTGTGTATGCTCCAAGACCACCTAGTCTGTTAATGTATATCAGAATATATCTGTTTGGTTTTTTTCAGTAGGAACAGAGAGTAAATGCAACATAGGCAAACAGGAGAGGTCCTGGCTGTGTCTAGACTACCAAGCAAGAGACCAAAGCCTCCTGGATTCCCTGCCTTGTATATCCTCACATAGGAGCAGCAGGAGATAGCAAGAGTAGTATGCTGTCAGATTTTCACATATATCATGTGCACCTGCTCATACTGCGTATTCTATACCAACAGATGGTTGCAGAAGAATTTCCTTTTTTCAGGTTTTCTGCCATAAAAATAGATCTTTTGATGGAAACACACTCAAGAATATATAACAAGACCAAAGAGTTTGTATCTTCTTTAAAATACGGGAGACTAAGAAAATACAATCTGTTTTCAAACTTTTATCACCATGCATAACAGAATTTCAAACTAGTTTTCTAACAGCAGCAAGTTTTTCAGTGTTTCAGTATTCTGTTTCTTGAAGTAAGAAACAATATCTGTTTGTGTTGTAAATTCAGTGAAGTGATTTATTTGGGCAAACACAGGAGGGAAAAAGTATTAGACACTGTTCAAAAGTCCGAAAATGAGTTGTCTGTTACAGACTGTATGGAGTCTCTGAAGACCTGGGAAATGACGAGCTGGCTCTCTTCTGTGAGAAAGCAGCATATAAATGTTAAGAATGAGACAAGGGGTTCAAATCCCAGACAATGAATGTAAATGGGCTAAGAAGAAGCTAAAAGCACAATTTTCTGTGGATAGAATCTCCCAGACAGAGATAAAGCCAAAAGCATCTTTCTAAGATGGAGACAACTCTTTCTGCACACTCCAAATGGACTGAGAGGTGTTCATGCTTGATTAGTCAGCACACCATTTTACTAGAAGGGAGGAGGGGATGTTGCTGCTTTCTTGTTACAGATTAGGTCACCCTGTTCTTTATGGCTTTTGTGATTGAGCAAAAGTTTAATGAGATGTCTGTAGTATTCTTTGTCTGGACTGTGAGAAAGCAGGACTAGCATACAGCAGCTTTACATTTTTTAATCATCTTTTGTACTCCTGACACCCCTGCCAAATACTTCTGCAGACTACTTGTTCAGAAAATGTTCTAAATTATGATGAAACTACCCATGGAATATCTGGAAGCAAATTTTCTTTTCAGTTTACAAGAATCATATTAATTAAGAGGGGAACAGCAATGATAATACTATTAAACTTCAACACTCTGCACAGAACAAAACAAGTTCTATTACATACCTTTTTATTATACTGCTGATTTTTGCCTTCTAAATGAACAACGTTGAAGGGCTTTTGACTATCTTGTATGTGTTTTTTTCCCTGTTGTTTACTTCTATCCGGCAGTGGATCAGTGTTTTGCACTGTCTTCATAATCATTGTTTCTAAACTTTCAGAAGTTAGTACTTCAGAGTCACTAAAACAGCACATTCAGGAAAACAAAGCAAAATACAGCTAAATGTTAAAACTTTCAAATAGCCAAGGCTCGAGCACACAGAAAATAACACATGCAAGAAGGAAGATAAACTAATATAAAATCCAAACAGCACTAAGTTGACTTGTTCAACTGATATTTATAAGTATGATAAAGAAGAAATCTCTGAAATTCTACTCTGTCTAATGAAATTCTACTCTGCCAAATGGAATCTCAATCTACAATGCACAGAGGTCAGAGACTTCATCTGCTTCTTAATGGACAGCTTTTGATACAGTCTACAAGTGTGACATACATAAAAACCTACTTGATCATACTTCCAGTCTGTGAATGGCTCACAAAGATACACTAAGTTTCTACTTTCCTTCATTTTCACATCTGATCACAAAACAAACAAATGCACAATACTTTACGCAATATCATATAGTTTCAATTGAACTTTATTTGTAGTGTTGACTGAGACAAACTCAGAAATCACACTTCAATTAAATCTCTGTCTAGCACCCCTTTGGAATGCTTTTGTAAGCTTGGTGGTCTTTCTACTGAAATTGCCTGCCATGCAGAGAAAATGGACCTGAAACTTTCATTCTACTTCAAATTTTTCCTTAAATTTGCACTCAATGTGCTCTTAATTTCCCGTTTTTCACTGCCTTGCCTCAGATTAAAATTAGTTTTCTGATATTCAGTGAAGTCCATCTTAAAACATGAAGTCTTGGATATAGCATTTTCTATACTACCAGTGTCTATTCACCATTATTCGTGCAAACAGATTTGTGAAGGAATCTCTTGACAGAAGGTAATTTTGTTTTGTTACTTTTTAAACCAGGACATTTAAAAAGGCACAACTGATTTCAAATTAAGTTGCACCATCATAAAAATCAATGGTTTAGAGATGGAGTCTACTTAACCAGAGAAAAGGCCTCAAATTGGAGAGAAGAGTTCACATAGAAACATGTTTATATTTTTGAAAACCTGTCCTGACACACTGGTATGTCTTATTGACTGATAAGAACAGAAATCAATGTAATAGTTCGAAGGTGCTGCAGTAGTACATAGATATTTCTATGTACTTACACATTTCCCTCACCTGAATGCTTTCAGTGAATGTTCTATTTAGAAAATGGAAAGCTTGAGTCTAGAAACATAGAGACAGCTACCAGTGACAAAGAACAGATTTTATTAGTAAGTAGATGAGGGAACTAAATTAAGATATTTCCCTAACTTGTTAAAAATGACACCTTGAAACATCAACTCCAAAATTGTTCACTGTTCTATGACAAGAATTCCCTAACCCTTGGGAACTGTACAATTATTGAAAGTAGTATTTATGGCTAGCCACAACAAGTGAAGCCATACAATTACTTTCCACTTCACTTGAAACTCAAATTGTAATGACAATTTGTTTGCTCAATCTTGTTCTTAAAAAGCAAAACAGTAAATTAAATAAAAAGCTCACTAATTGCAACAGGAAAACACATACTTTTAGTGTTAAATCAGATCTGCAATATTAAATTAAACTGAAAAACAAACAAGCTTTACATTAATGATAGCAACTGACAAATTACATGGTTCTTAATTTGTTTTCTCTCTCAAGATACTGTGTTCAGGAGCCCCCTGTTTTGCATGGGGAGAACCAGCAGAAGGACTTAATTTGCCACTATTGATTTGCTCTATATGACATATGAAGCCAACATGAAGCCTATGAAGACAATTCCATTTTCTCTTTTGTCACCTTCTCTGTATTTTGAGCAAGCACAGGCTTAAGAAATTTCTTTGCATGTCTCTTAGGACAAAGTATTGAAAGGTAAGGTGTAACACCCATTTACCTAATGGCTTACTGCTGCCTCCTCAAGTACCTGTAGACAAATAGAAGCAGGAGCAAAAATTCTAAACATTTATGAAGCTTGCTGGTGCCATTTTCTGAGGGCCTTGTGACTCATGACTGGGACTCTGTGCAGTAACAATTACCTTTAAAGAACTGATTTTTAACCATCATTCAATTAAAGTTAGTACAATGACTATGCATAAAACATACATGAAATAATTAGTGTGGATGGTTCTTAATTTAAAGGATGTTAAACAGCTTGTAGACATCTGCTAGCAAGCTGAAATGGGTCATTCAAAATTTATCTAACTAAATTAAGGGGAAAAAGTGTTTCTCCTCCCGGGTTGGCATGTCACAAGATAACTAAACCGACTTAGTAGGCTTGCATGGGAATCCTTAGCTGTCAGTGGTGAATATGCAAAGGGCCAGCAAATTAAATCAACCTGCCAAACTGTCAATTTCAAGCCTCATGACTGCATGAAAATAGCATCACTGGAAGAAATCAAGCATTGCCTTCTTTTGGGTTTCCTGGCACCTATTCAAATACTCATGCAGTTGTGGCTAATTTTGCATGCAAATTTCAGTCAATAAGCCCAGAACAAGATCTCCCAAGATATTTCAAAGGATCTGACAGTATTTTTTTTGAATACCAAATCAACAGTAGTTGAAATTCAATCTCCATTTGCTAGTGCTTTACATATGCACAGTGTCCCCTCTACAGGGCTAAGTTAATGAGAGCCGTACCTGCTTTCACTCACATCCTCCCAGCCGTCCTTACTGAAGTTCTCAAATACATTACTCATAACCTTGATGGACTGTTTGAGAAAAGCTCCATGATGTCCCAAAGAGCTCTTTTTCCTGGCTGTGTTTAATTTAACCTTGGTGCCTGTTATCTTGCAATTACATTGCCCAGAGGTTGCCACTGCTTTGGCTTCATCCAGCAAACACTTCAGTTCCTGAACTTGACTCAGCAAATCTTCACTTTCATTTCTCAACCCTTTAGCTTCTGCCACTTGCCTCTTCAAAGAGGCAGCTTCTTTTTGCTGCTCATCAATCACTAACTGAAGTTCTGCTTTGTCTTTTTTTATTTCACAGATCCTCTTAAGTAGCATTTCCAGCTCTCCTTTTCTTGTGTCTGCATCTTCTTTTTGCACTTTTAAAGATTCTTCCAAATAATTTTTCTCCTTCGTTAAGTTTTTATTTACTTCTTTCTGTTTCTTTAATTCCCCTTCAATAGCTTTGAATCTTCTTTCTAGTTGTTGTACCTAATAAAAGCAATTTTAGCATTCATAATATTTCAACATGTCCAGTCAAAGAAAACCATTGTTTTCAAATGTATTTGTTATATGACAATAATATTACATTAAACACAAGGACAAAAGCAATCTATAGTCCTTAATTTAAAAATAATTCTAATGTAGTGCAGATGAAAACATTTTAGCTGCAATAATACAGATGTTGAACAAAGTGCAGATGGTAAAAGAAGTTAAAATTAGAGGCAAAGTGACACAGAAGTTTAAGTATGCTAATGAACCTTCCAGATGCATCTTGAGCTCATTACTGATTTGGTTATACATACTAATTGAATTGAAAAAAAACAATTTCAGAAGGAAAAATATTTTGAAATACATACAAATTTGCACTAGGTATCTAAATCAACAAGTTCTTTCAAGTCTTTTAAAGACAATTAAATATTAATTTGATCTTCCAAAAAACCCCAAACAAATCATAGCAAGAGATACCAGAAGCTCAGCACCTAAACACGAAGGCCAAAATCTATTCACAGAAAGGGAAAATCTATCCTCTTCCAGTGAAGCCACTCCAGAAGCTTCTCATATATAGCCTGAAGAAGCATATTCTACATATATATGATACATATGCTTTGTTTGTAAAGTCCTTTGAGGTTTACATATATTCAAGGCCATTAACAATAAACCAATTCTCAATGTTTTGGAATATTTGCTTTAAGTTACAACTAAATTCCACAATTTCTGGAAGTGAGGGACAATTTTTAAGATTTCCCCAGAAACTTGCAAAGGACATCAGAGTGACTTTTGTGCTCAGTAACTACTTAGTAATTTTGGAGAAATATTTTTGGTTGTTTCTGTTAAGCTCTATCTCTACTCTTTTGCTAGGGCAAGTGCCAGGTGCTCTAGATTCTTCCATCCATGGGTAGAAAAGACTATTTTTCAAGGAGCTACAGTAGAATGCATATGACCAACATCAGCTACTCACCTTGTAAAATACTGGCCAATTCCATCATTTTGTAGCAATACAAAATGCCAAAACTTGCTTTGACATTGAAAATAAGTGAAACCATAGTATTTCTCAGCAAATGCTGTACATTTTTACAAGGACATTTTGTCAATGCGTTTAAATTACTTTAAAACTTATGGAATGATTTACAAAGTGGGTACTACAGATTTGATTCTGATAAATGAGAGGGCTTAACATACAGAGTAAATTAGGGCAAAAGCTGCTCAAACTTCATATACATTTATGAATTTGATATTGAACTTGTGCATTTGATAGCAAACCTTTAATATACATCCCTATCCAATTGCTGCCTTCCTTTATAGAAATTCATAGCACTTCCACAGTGAAGAAAGATTGCCTTATGGCTACATAAAGCTATTGGGTGAAATTAAAAATAACAGCAATTTTTCCAAATGCTTCAATGAAACCAAGGTTTATGATTAAAATCATAGTTTGTACTTTCCTCACAAGCGATAAGGAGTTAGACCAGCACCTTTATTCAGCCACCTTACTAAACTGAGATTCTGCTATTATTTCCTCAGTTCTTTAAAGCAACCTTTTACACTCACTAGCACTTAAAGTCATGTATGACAGCTGGAAGGAAACAAACAATGAACAGCTTCTACACCTCTCCCTAAGGTACCATCATAACTCTGTATATCCACAGAGATAAAAATTATGTAGTAGCTGGCAAACAAAATTATAGTCCTGAAATATAGATGATAAGCAAGCATAAACTGTGTGACATTTCAGATGGTAGCATTCATATTATTTCAATTACTCACCCTACCTTAAGATAAATGAATGTGAGCACTTCCTATTCTGTATGTTATTATTTTAACATGATGTTTGTCATTCAGTAATAACGAGATGACAGCCTTCATTGCCTGACCATATGGCAAGTGTTACAAGTATATGCAATCACATCATTTGCTGTAAATTACCATACTTCCTACAAGTTAATTCACAAATAAAACATAAATAGACATACCCGAACTGACATTCAAAGTTATAGATTTGTGTTTATTCAATTTAAGCATGCTTTTAAAGATTTATAAGTAATTAAACAAATATTGTTTTGCAAAATGACAAACAAAAGGCATGATACTGTTTGAAGGATGCCTTTTCTTTGCAGCAAAGAAAACATATGGTAAAATACAAGTGAGCCCTCTTAAGTGAACACCTGTTAACATACTAAACTACTTGTGTATATTACAAATATCAATACAGATAGCAACTAGTTAAGAACATCTTGTTACTGTATGAGGTAAAACATATAGAATGTTGAGCAGTAAAGATTAAATACTCATCATATTTGCTAAGCCAAAGAACAGGTACGATCTTGTGAAAAGAGTGATAAACCCACATATGTAGAAAACATTTTGCATATACAATGTTGTGCTAAAATTTAAATACAACAAAAGGTGAATTTATCACTATTATGCATTAATTTTATTCTGTAGCAAGAGCTCCATGGAGATTAACACCTGATATCATGTAAAGTTATATAATCAGCAAACAAAATTAAGGTTTCTGAACTTAAAAGTGGTAAAATTCTAATCATATGCTACTTCCAATTTAGATAATTTGTTAGTTTTTAACATAACACCTCTCAATATTCTTTTCATTTTCTCTGACATTAACCACATTTATCTCACATGATATATTCACAGTTACTTCACCAGAATTAATTTCTGTCACAATTTTGAAAATCCATAGTTTTGAATTAGGAAAGGAAAATCATGGCCTAAATTCATGAGTACTGACATACATACATATGTGATTCTTGCATCAAAACTTAGATCTGTTTGCTGGGGTTGGTATCTTATCTTCAGTAATGTCTGTCGTGAAACTTCTTTGATACTCTTTGGAGTACTGAACTTGACCCCGTCATCTTCACTAAGTTTAAAAAGTGGCTCTAACAGAAAATAAATAATACGTCTCTATCAGAGAATAAATAAAATACAGTGTGACACCTAGTATTGCACTAAAACAATACCTAGACATTTTAAGGAGATGCATTCTTTACTTCTGCAGTTATTTATAATGTGGTCTATTTTCTTGACAAGCCTTTTGGTCAGTTTCTAAAGAGTGACCTCTGTTCAAAGTGTTCTATCACATAATTATGAATCTTTGTAGCATCACAGTAAGTTTTTTCAGAGTACAAGCTTTTCAAAGGTACAATAGATCTGCAGGTTAAAGATACTATACTTTCATTCCAATTTTTATTCTTTTATAGACTATTCTCTCTATGTCTTAAAAGCGGAATTCATTGCCTTTTTATCTACACAGTCACTACCAGTTTTGTTCTCTAGGTCTTGTCCCCTGCTAGGAGGATCAGAGTGATTGGTGAACAAAGCAAACAGTAACAGAATTAGGATGGATGAAAACTTTAAACCCCTTTTTTTGTTATGTGAAAGATCATGTACTTCACCACATAAATCACAAAAATCATTCCACTGTAATACTGTGAATTCATGACAATTAGAAATTGATACAACTCATGAGAGTGAACATGACACTAAGCATCACTCTCAGACACAGCTATGCACTTTAGGTAATAAATATCCCACAAAAAAAGACAAGTTAACAATTAGACCTATTCATAGAGTGCTAAAAAAAAAGTTTAGAAGTACTAATATGTATGGTAAATCAGAAGTAAAATACATTCTGTTTAGATTTGAACCAAGACCTTAGCATTCCCAAATTGCCCAGTGCTCACAGAAATGAGCAATTACACACTTCAGAAGGACTTTTTCTTAAAATATGAAATATTATGTTTAAGAACAAAAAATCTGTACTGTAAAAACACCACAATATTCACATTTCTTCTCTTGCCCTCCTTCCCCCTAAATTAACCTAAAGAATTAATCCTAAGGGATAAATATCTGTGCTACATGGTGGAGATCTGCTTTAGAAGTATCATTTCAAACTACAAGCAGACACCGTAGGTCACTTAAAAACTTTTGATTTATAAACAAAGCAAGTGTAGAAGAAAACAGTGTTACTCTCTGTAGATTCACAATCCTCTTGATATAAACAGCGACTAACAAGTTTGTTAGAGTGAATTAGACCTTTCTTTTGTCTTTGGAATATGTCATGGGCAATTAATATTTCTGTATTCATGAAATAAATGGAACACTATTCTAAAGATAATAAAAGCTGAAAAAGGTAAAACTATGTATCTGGGGAGTATGTACCTTTACCTTGATATTAATATGTTAGTTCCCATGTTATTTCAGACTACAGTCCCCCAGCACAGTGGTACTGCATACATTTACAACATTCTTCAAGTAACACACAAAGATAATATGAACATGCTTTTCATCTTTTTCTAAATATTCACTCATTTGAATGTCTGCTGTAGCTTTTATATCAGCATTTACTATACTCCACTGAAAAGAAAAATTATTTCCCATAGTCAAAGAAACTGATCAAAGCACACGAGGTGTTATGTTTATTATGGGGATGTATTAAAATCCAATTTAAAAGTCTATAAATAAACATATTATATGCAGAGAATAAAGAATACTACTGCAAAATAGATTGAAATGACTATATATGTACTGTATTAACACAGAAGTCACAAGCAACATAAATTAAAGAAAAACTAAAGGTCACCAATGCATTACGCTTTCTATTGAGCAGAAAATAAATGGTCTGTTCAGCCCCTTCTCCCCTTCTACCTTCTAATTGTTACGTAATTGTTCACAGGAACTGTTTAGGGAGGCAATGAAACAACATTCCTTATAACTGTCTGTCTATGACACACAAGTCATAAACCCCACTATCTTTAATCATCAAATTACCGTGGTCTTACAGAAGTATACTTATGTCCCATGGAGAAAACATAGTTAACTCTCTGCTTTAGAACATAACGCTCAGTTCCTAATGAATAGTCACCAAATCTGATGATGAGTTAGTTCAACACCACTACCAAAATGGTACTTGAACTATGATACCACTGTTCACCATTAGTATTTGCAGAAAGTCTTCTTACACAGAAAACAACTACCAGTTTCAAAAAAAACCCAGAGCTGTGCATTTGTCACTCAGAGTACCTACATGAACCATCAGAAGAATGACATTTTTGCCTCCAGTATGCACCAGGTGAAGGATTCCCCTGACTGACAAGAGGTGCCGTGGTGCAGAAAGCCACTGTGTTACTGACACCAGTGGTAGCCACCCATGCTCCCGAAGATGTGCTAAGTCTGAAACAGCCAGTGGGAAAAACCACTGTGAAGACCAGAAGAAGGGAATGCCATTCTCACATGAGCCGGGGACATGGTAGATTCAGAAGTCTTATAATGAAAGTAGTCTTCAAACTGCCTCCTTGAAGAAATAGGTGGTCAACAGCTTACATACTTTTAATAAGACACTTGCTATTTTTTGAATAGGATTAGATGGACCCAGTTTCCTGCTTCTGGGGGAAATGGCATGAGTATCTGTCAACACGTTCTTTACAGTCATACACAAATAATTATCTGAATAGCATGAACAGTGAATTTGGATTTGATGACTACTGGAAAATAATTTGCAATGGTTAAAGAGGCACCTTGGACACTTGAATCAGAATGGAAAGAAACTGGGAATGGCAGAAACAGAGTTTCTTCTTCCCTGACCTCCTTCACCTTTGACCAGCAGGGTTTGAAAAATTATATGCAGGAGCAACGAAGTTATCTTGTACTTCCTCCTGACAAACACAATTGATATCTGATCAAGCAAGAGGATAGAGCCTATCTTTTTCAATACAGGGAAGCTCAGACACTTTTTTTCAGAATTTATCCCTTGATGTTAGAATGCCTGATGGAAACAGGTACTTGCTAAGGTGAAAGTGAATTCCAACATCATTGATAAGCTGAGTAAATTCATGTCACGTTTCCTTTTCCTTACTAAGACTGTGAGCAAAGTGTATTTATACCATACCACGTTTGGATTCTCAGGAAATTACAGATAACAGACCTGAGATTGTACTTTTATCTGGGAAGAGGAAGGCATTTAATATCCATTTTAGGACAGAGGGTGTATGCACGTTCTTAGCACATGAGCAAGGATTGCTCACATCCTCTCATTTATGATCAAAGATGATGTGAGCTTCAGTCGTTACGGTATAGTCTTCTAGAAAACATCAACCAATTGATAAAAGTGTCTACCACACTGCAATACCCTAGGATTTGCAAAGGGAACAAGGGAATTACTTTTTATAGACTGAGAGCGCAACTATTTTTTTATACTTCAATTGGTAAAAGTTTGGAAATGGCTGGAATCAGCTAAGTCTGATGTGCTGACAAGTGTTGCTTAATACGTATCTTTGAACTTGACTTTGAATCTTACAAAAAAATTCCTATCCATCTAAATGATACCTGTAAGAACAAATGCTGGAAAAGGTAAATAAAATTAGACTAACACACTTCACTAGTAATTAACCCTTTTTCTCAGTCCCAATATAACAACAATTAATCATACCAATAATCAAACTAGAAGTGTGTATCCACCCACACACTTTAAAAGGGAATACATTTTACTCTGAAAAGATAATGAAAAAAGAAGGAATAAAAGACTAATTGTTAAAGCACTAAACATGTCAAGAACTGGCAGTTTCAGGGATCTGACTGTTTTTTGGAAATGCATGGTTATTGCTCAGCAGGTCCTCAATTCCTTCTCACTGCTGGTTGCCTTTCTACTTCTCTCTATGCAAAGACTGACTAAATTAGCAAAAACAAATAAGTGATTTTTAAAGTCAGTATTTGAAACCTTCACTAGTTCCCTTCAGCTCTAGCTGGGGCTATGAAAATAACGTATAAGAAGTAACATGAAAGAAAACAGTATCTTTCAATCTTCATCAGCTGGGTATTTCCACTTAGTTTAATAGATACTATAAAACAAATTCAAAATAAAGGAAAACAAAATCTTCATTTCTTCATTCAAGTGGCCAACATTATCACAAAAAAAAAAAAAAAAAAAGAAAACACCCACCAGTAGAAAACTGGGATAAAGAGTGGTAAAGCTTTATTGATAAGAACATGCAAAGTACTCTTTCAAGTCTCCTACTCCATTCCTTTGCACAATACCATGCATAAATAATTCACCACAGATGTGAGATGTGACACCAAGTTGGATTGTAACTATGCACTCTTGAATACTTGACCCAGATCATTTAGGAACAGCAAACAATATAAAGAATCAGAGAAGCGATGGATAGGCAATCTATCCAACTGACGAAGACCAGTCTTCACAGAACCGTCAACTATTGTAAAGGTCGTAAAGATATAAAAAAAGGTATTAATGATCAATTCCTGTAAGAGTTCCACCATTTTAATTTACTTTCAAATTCACATACTTTGTGAGACTAGTATTAAAAAAGAAGTCTGAATGATCATGACATTTCTGTATCACTGTATTTCAATACTGCGAAAATCATTTCAGATTCTGGAGAAAGCTTCATAAACATACAAATGTGTTTTAAATTTTACACGTATATAGTTATATACATATACACAGATATTTTAAATAAAATAATTAACTATTTTTTAATGTAGCATATACACATAAGTTACAAACATATACTAGTATATATCCATATAAAAAATTGTCATTTATTTAATAGGCATGTGGAGAACTTAAACATTTTGGAATATGTAGGGCCTTATACTTACAAAGTACACATTCAAGAAAAAGAAATTAACCTTTGGAGAGAAAATAACCATAAAATTAATATTTCTCATAGATTGGATACACACATATAAAATACTATACATTCCCTTTTTTGTGGTAAATATAGTTAAACTTCTGTATGCTGAACTTACCCACAGATTGGTGTACTTTCATCTGATCCAATTCTTCGTCAAGATTCAGTCTACAAAGTAGAAAATAAAACAGTAAAAACCACAGAACAATCACACAGATGCTACACTAAAACCATTAAAAGACTGCAACTAAAACCATATCAATGTATTACTGGGGAAAAAGTTGTTAACACCCAGGAATGAGTTCTAATTTGATGACACTTATCATACTTCAAAAATAAGGAGTCATTTGTACAACAGCTGATTAAAATTCATAAATCTGAATTTACAAAATTCAGATATAATGTTGGTTGTAACATACACCAAGAAGTTTCAGCTGGTCCTTTTTAGGTAAGGAAATGCCTGAGATGAAAAGGAGACTGATAAGAGGTGGAATCCTGTTAAGAGAGGAGTAAGTATTCAGTCTCAGGGGAAAACACCATCCAACCTTGTGAAGACGTATCTTACCTTTCTTCTTTTTCCAGCAACTTAATAATGAAATCTTTCCTTCCCTAACCTACTACCATATTATTACTATAGTTTATTCTGTAATATGAACCAGCTAAGGTGTGTATCTGAATGACTGCTTTTTATTTTATTAAAATTACATGCAAAGTAAGTTGTCAGGATACTAATGGTAAAGTTTCAAAGTCAAATTGGGACATGCTAGAGTGAAAGACATTAATTTAAATGGTTCATTTATACTTGTGTTTTCTGACACAAACTTTAATTTCATAGCTGTGTACTATTTAGCAATAAGATCCCCATCTATTTTAGCCTAGGATCCTACAGCACACAGAACAGAGAACAGTCGTTCAATATGCAGATTTTGCTTCAAATATAACCTCATATCCTATTCAAATACATATTATTCTAGCTTTTATGGCTGAATTGCTAATTTCCTCACACTCATTTCTGCTGTACTCTGAACAGCAGCATCTAACAGCTTCACAGGAAATTTATGCTTTACACAATTCCTTTAAGATAAGGCACAAAGAAAATCAGGCCAAAATATCTGCTAACTTAAGGAAAGAGTTTAAAAAAAATGTCATTCAGTACACACGTTATTTTAAAGCACACTATATGTTAAATGCATCTCTGACTGAGATGTAATACATGAAGTATAAAGAAAATGAGAAACATGAAAAATTAAAATAACTTGCTTTGCATGACATATAAGACTCCAGCTATTTTCAGGATTGCCCAGCTGACTTTCTTTGCTCTTCTTTCATTCTTCATGCCTGAGTCATCATCAATTTCTATAACAGACTATAGTGGCCTTTACCTCCACGCTGTCCTACCTCTTCATAGCATGTTCACTTTTTGCATTGAACAGTAAAACGCTTCCCTGAAAAAACAACTGTTTACATAATTAAAGACTGTACTCAACGTTACATGATTCCTGCTTGAAACTCTATCTTGTGAAAAAGTTATTTTTCAACTTTAAAGACATTATTTGAATGGACACATTTGTGTACATATAATCATACATACTGCCTCCCTACCCATTAAGTGACAAACATACAATGATAATTGTATAGAATTTTTTAGAAGAGCTAACTTTTACATAAAGATTTTTTTTTAGGGTGATGAAAGACATACAGAAATAAATAAGTTATATGAAAGAACTAAAGGGTGGGTTTATAGTCTGAATATCCAAATATGCACATTTGTCTGTAAAATCTAGTCTCCAACTAAATTTATGACATATCTAAGCTGGAAATATTTCAGGCAAGCCTAGACAAGAAATGACAATGATCCAACCCATACAAGTCAATGACTGGCTTGCATGAAGGTTAGAAATTCCCAACTGAGTTAGACCAGCACTGGGTCCATCACCAGTACCCTGTCACCAGCAGAGGCAAAAGCAGATGCTACTCAGGAGAGAGCACAAGCCGAACAGGTTCTGCAGTCTGATTACAGTTTTCTATCCTGACAGTGGCACATAAGCACTACTCTTTGTTTCCTCTGCTTTAACTCATTCCTGGTTGCTAAAAGGACCTTCCCTCCAATCCCACAGGGATGGAATTTCTTTATAACCTTTCATGTGGAGTCTTGTCAAAGGCAACTGAAAAATTCAGATCAGATTACTGTTACTCCATAGTTACTGTCACCCTTCTTCAATTCCAGCAGGTTAATGAAGCAGGATTTACTTTTACAGCAGCCACACTGAAAACTGTCAACAATGCTGTGTTGATCTGTGTTGGGTTTTTTGTTGGTTTGGTTGTTTTTTACTTCTTCCTGCCCCACCCCTTTTTTTTAAAGACAGACTGCCATCTTCCCAAGTATGGAAACAGTCAGGCTCGCTGGTCTGCAACTCCTTCTGGAGCCCATTTTGTAGGTAAGAGTTACAATGGCAACCTGCCAGTCCACCAGCACAGTGGCTGTTTACAATGAGGTTACAGTTCAGTAACTTCAGACTTCAGTTTTTTCACACATCTAACAGTGTGAAGATACTAACATCAAGATATTAACAAACAACTTATCTACTTGACCTCATAACTGCTGTACAGTTACTTCAAGCAGATCTAACACCTTTGATCTATCTGCTACAAAGAACACGTGAGTTGTTGGCATCTTTTTAACATCTTCAGCAGGGAAAATTGATGCGGATTCTGAGCTGTTCTTTTATGACCTTGTAAACCCAGTGTATTCTTTTACACTGTTACCATTAAGCAAACCTACAAATTTCCTAATGGGTTTCTTTTTCATTTCATTTAAACAAAATTTTACTATCACAGCTTAACCATCTTTGAAAACCTCTCTTTAAGAGCTTTTTTAGCCTTCTCAGTTTTCCACTTGCATTTGTCCTGCCACTGTTAATTGGCCTACTCCTCACAAATGCAAGCTTAAGTTTTAAATGCTGACCTTTCTTCTGTTAGGGCCACAAAAGCTTCCTCACTGAGTCTTTATAGAGAGCTTTTTAAGACTATTTTGGGGTGGGTGTTGGTTTGTTTTTTTTTTCTGAAACTTAATTTTCTGAATTATAGCACATATTTCAGATGGGTTTCAACTACAGTACCTTTCTTAACAGTCTCCAACTCTTCATAGGCTTTCTGTACTGCTTGTTCTAGTGTTTGGGGGGGTTAGAGGTTTTTTGACTAGTTGTATCATTTTTATGTGGTTCCCTTTCTGGAAAGTGAACATCCCCAGTACAATTGATTCGGTCTACTCTTTTCTGCTAGTATTTAAATCTAATAAAACAAAACAAAACAAAAAAATGGAAAAAAAAAAAAAGAGGCAAACATTGCAAGAACCCATCTTCGTAATGGATGAGATGTGGGGAAACACAGGCCTCACCTTTTTTCATAGGAAAGTTACAAAGCAAATAATCCTGGAAATCATATCTATCCACCTAAGGGACAAGTAGGTGACTGGAAACAGCTAGCATGGATTTACCAAATGAAAAATCTTGATTTATCAACCTGACCACCTCTGTAAGGAAATGACTGGCTGCAAGAATAAAGGGAGAGCAGGCAATGGTGTATACCTTGATTTTGGTAAGGCATTCAAGATGGTCTCACACCTCCTTATTGCCAAATAGTTGAGATTAGAATTGATAAGTACATAAATTGGCTCGGAAATTGGCTGGATTGTTAGGCTCAAAGGTTGATGATCTGGAGTGTGGAGTGCAACTGGCAGCTAGCAATTGGAAGTATCCCTCAGGGATCCATACCAGAGCCAGTACTGTTTAATGTCTTTATTAACAACCTCAAAGATGGGTTAGAGTGCCTCTCAGCAAGTTCACAGATGATATAAAGGGGAACAACTGAGACACTCACTAGAGGGCTAGACCGCTGTTCAGAGACCTCATAGGCAGAAAACATGGGCTGATGGGAACTTCATGAAGTTCCCCAAAGGCAAAGTCCTGCCAGAATAAGCCCTCATAATAGAACATTCTAGAAGACCAACTTGCTACAGAGCAGGATCCTTCTAAGCAACAAGTTAAACATTAGGTAGTGATATGCCTTTGTAGCAAAGGCTAAAAACAGGCCAGTTGTATAGTATAATCAGTTGGTTTACAAATCTGATTCTGTTCAGCACTCCTGAGACTGTATGTGTGGCTGTGTCTACTTCAGCGCTCCTCCAAGAAAGACACTGACCTACTAGATTGAGTTTAGCAAAGGAGTAACACGATGGTCAGGGGTTGGGCACAAGATTTATGACGACAGCATGGAATACCTGGGTTCATTCAGCCCTAGGAGAAGGGAAGGTTTTATTGATGTCTACCTAACACAAGGGTATCAAAAAGATTGAGTTTGACTTTTCCCAGAGAAGCACAGTGGATGGTACAAGAGTCAATGGACACAAGTTAGAACATACAAAATTTTTTTTACATGCTTCTCTAGCTAGAACTTGTTAAAAAAAAAAAAGCACCTGTATATGCATTGTAAAAAATACATATATAGTTCAGTTCTCTAAAATTTACCACAAAAGTAGTGTAGCCTGCATATTTTATTACAAATGTGCAGCTAAACAAAAAGGAGGAAACAGTGTAATATGGTCTTCTTGCAGAGTACAATTCTTTGCAGAGGCTGTATGATTGCTACTTTTCCCAAGAACAAGTGAATGTGATCAGCTGGAAGAAGCACCAGAGAAGGGTCAAGGAGTAACTTTCTGAAGAGCAAGAAGGGACTCTGACAAACTCAAAGTAACTCAAGAAGTCACAGAAAACTGCTAAAACATAACATAACATTGAGACAAATGAGTCAACCTGAGAGAACATGATAGCAAAAAGCAGGGGTGGGGGGGAGATACTTTCCAGCCTTTCATTTATACTGTTATATCCCTCAGTGTCCCATCACACAGATGTGTCAACCTAGTAAGTACGAACTGATAAAACTCTCCCTCCATCTCCAAAAAGTGTGTCTGAAGGTAAGCATCTGTGTGCGTTTTTTCCCCAAAGTGGGATTGCTTTTAACATACTACGTCTTCCCTGCACGTCTCCTAAATGATCCATGTTCAACTCTTTTATGGAGCAGATTATGTACCTGAAGAGATGTATGATCCAGTTGCATGGATTCCAGTGACAAGAGATGCTTCCCTCACCTACTGAGGGTGAAAGGAGGATTGTCTCTGCAATCCTTCATCTCAAAGGATAATAAATAAGATCTGTGTGTGGTAATACAGAACACTAACCTCCTGGAACTAGAGTTGGAATGGCACTGTCAAATTTCAGATACTGTGAATAAGAGCTTCCAACACTATTTTAGCAGTTGAAACTAGTATTTGTTGTATTTATCTTAAGCATATGCTCACTGAATTTACTGCACTGTGTTTTGCATCATTCAGTTTCAATTAACACACCAAACAATGGAAAGAAGAAAAGTACCAGGTTTTGATCATAAGCGAAAGGGGATTTCCCTGTACACTGAAAAACCTGTGTGTGATTTAGCAAGTGCTGAGCAAAGGGCACCGTGTTTATGTCATCTGAAAAGATCAAAGACACAAACTGAAGCTGAGAGATGGAATCTGAAGATATTTCTACAGTGGAAAGGTAGTTTCTGTGTAAAGCGATTGTAATTGATTGTAGTCTTGAGGCACGGATATTGTAAAGAATTCTTTGAAATGGCTCCTCCATCTTTTGACAGTTGAAAATCTGCGAGTTGAAGATGTTTCAAGAGTAGGCAATTCTGAGGATGACGCATATTTTAGACACCTTATGTTAATCTCCATTTAATTGTGCTTCTAGCAATTTGTTTTATGACTGCTCCACAAATTTCACATTTTACAACTACTAGCTTGACTTAAAAAGAAAAAATAACAGCATATTTTAAACTTTTTGTATCTGATCTAAAATAAATTTTCTCCTGATAAATCTAGTAGTTACTAAACAAAGTGAAAGAAATTATAAATTTACACTGCAGATTAGGTTAATTACCTTTCTTGTTTTGGATAATAATACTGAGTGGCACAAGTATTTCCCAGAAGGGAAATTCAGCAACAAGTGTCTTTAGGAACTGCAGAAGAACAAATCTCCAGAAACCTGGAAACAGTCAACTGTCTGCTTTGTAAAGCAGTGACATAAAACACTGAGGATGCTTTCAGTCTACCCTTTCACAAGTCTCCCAATGACAGACAATATACCAGTTGACAAGCAGGCTATTTTCTCTTTTTCATACTACATACGTTTTTGCTTGAGCAAGCAAATAAAATATATAGCATATGAAATGTACAGATCAGCATTTTTTGAGAAAAGCTGGTTTTCTGCCTTTTTAAAATTTAAAATTTTAAATTCTATGGTTGTATATAAGTTTGTGTGTTATTTCAGTCAGCATATCATAAACATGATCTATTATGTCTATTACACAATTAAAGAACCTCAGCCTTTTAAGCATTTTATAAGAAAGCAATTTTAAGCTTCATTTTTACAAGGAAGAGATAGAAACTTAAGTTTGGTTAGAGATGATACCCCAGTACAAAAGGAGTAATATGACATATGTAGGTACTAAAATGCTGCAAAGCAAACCATATGCACCATCAACAAAAGAAAAAAACCAAACAAGTAAGGAATGAACAAGGAGAAACTATGCAGTCCTGCAGTTAATGTGGATGAACCACGAGGAGGCAAGAAAAAAAAAAAAAATGACCTAAGGAAAAAACCCAACTTAGACAACAGAAGCGATTAAGGTTCTAAACTGAATACATAATAGCACTGTAGAAATTGAAATAAAGTCATATAAAGGTAATCATAATGGGAAACCAGAAAACTTACTTGGAAAAAAGGGTTTGCTTTATAGACTGAGAGGAGGTAGACCTTTGAACCATAATTCAAGAACGAGACATGGGATTTGAATACAATAGAAATATGTGGGTCAAGAGGAAAGACAAACAAATCTGAGTGTGAGTATAAATTGACCACTTCCAGCTCATGATAAATTCACATCTTTGCAGCTTTTCTCTTGACAAAGTCAAAGGCTACTACTGCATTTTACAGTCTCTGTCACATTCATACTGTGTATTCATTCTACTATTTAATTCAACTCTTAAAAAGGGAAGATCCTTGGATATAATTTGAAACAATAGAGATAACAGACATGACCTTTGTGCAAATGTTTATCGAGTACTGTGAAGTATTCTGACAACTTATACCATATTTTACATTTATATGTTGAGTAGGTGAAACCTTGCAGGGTGTTTAAACTCCAGAATTCTGTAAATAAGCTCCTAACTATTAGTAAATTGATGAAAAAACTAAACAAAGAAATAAAACCAAACTAAATTTCAATGTGTTTTAAAAGCAGTAAAAAATCTCAGAATTGCCTCTGAAAATTTGCATAAAACATCTTCTAGCTGCACACATGAATAACCTTAGGCAAAGGAGATTCATTATTAGGAATACCTATCAGCAATTCAGATTAAAAGAAAATAAGTAACCACATGGTTAAACTTTATTGTTTCATTAAACTCGAAAGTCTAAACTCATATCTGCAATGGTAACACTAATATAGTGAACTAGTTCTAAAAGCTTGCAGTGTTGAAATTGCAATTATCGCTTGGCCTGTATCTTGATGCATTCTTTACACAGGGTCATTTCAATTGCTTTAGTTTGGATTTTTTAAGCTGAAAACATAGAAAACATTTTCAAAATACGGCAAACAACTCTTTCTTAATGTCACTGGGAAAGACTTTTCAGTCCTGGTTAGTTTATAGTCAAGGTTTCTAGATTCCTAAAGAAGACTGTATAACTGACAAATGTACCCTGAAAATTTACAGTAACACCCTACCAAATTTGCCAATAATGGAGGTTATATAACTATGAGTGACCTACATGATTGCTATTTCTAATTTTAAGAAAAAATACAGTAATCCTCTATCTATTGGATGAAATGAAAATCTTATTTAAAGTACGTATCTAGCTCCCACACATTTTTCTGCTCAGGACCACTTATTAAAGAAGGAGGAAAAGATGACTGGTGTTACAATGTGCTTGAAAGAGTAATAAAACCAGTGGACTGAAAAAAAATCCAGCATTCCTTCTAGAAAAAAATGTCTTGTTCTTACTTATACTCAAATGTTGTATTTTCTAGCAGTTTTGCTAAGTTCAAATGATAGACTATCAGATGGGAGAAAAGTGACTTAAAAGCCACACAAAGCCCAGAAACTGGTGTACTGCTTTCCACCCTTAGCTCTGCAACCTGAAATTGCATCATAGCCTTGAGCCTTCTGCATAGATAGGTTTTGCTGCTTGTAATTATATCTCGTAGAATCCATTTCTTCAGTAATTCTTTCTCAACAATAAGCATTTTCTTATCTAGTCCCAAAACAAGTTGAAATGCCAAACAGACTTTCTGACAATATAATGTACTGCAGAATACTTTTAAAGTTTACTCTGTTGACAAGAAACAGTCCAGGCCAGCAGCAGTCTTAGATGCTCTAGATTACATGGTCTGAGAACAACCCCCAACTGCTTCCTAGCCAAGAAGCCACTGAGACCTTGAACTAACAGGAATCAGCACCCTAAATTAGCAGGAATCTACTGGCACTTCCTAGAAGACTATCAGTATTTTCCAATATGGAAGGTCAGAAGCAGAATCATGTCTTTGCTTTCATATCCTGAGAATAACCTCGAAGTGTTTTGTTTACTACCAATAACTTCATGAAAGTCATTCTTCTTGCTTTTAACATATGGCACCAAGAGGAGTAGGAAAGCATGTAGCATCCTGTTTCATGTAGCAATGCGTAATTTCTATCCTCCATCTATGATTGCTACAGTCTCAGCTGGCAATATTAAAACGAGGATAGTAAGAAATCAAGAGAGATCAAATCTATCCAGCTAACACTTTATGCTGGTATAGCAAACATTTTTAAAGGTACTGACCTTGATCCACAATTACAGCACCTGCTCTTTCCAGTATCACACAATATTCTGAATTCTATTTTATGGCAATGTAATACTTATGATTACTCCTTCATTATTAAGTTATTTTTATAATGCTCAACCATTTGGAATATAGGAAGATGTAGCATAATAAAAACTGTGCTACAGAATCAGTTTTGCCAAAGGAATTACTTCTGATTTCTTTTAGATTATAGCTAGGCATCAGCAAGAAATCCTTTGTAACAGTTGCTTACTTATCAAGTTACTAGAATAGGCGAAATGCTCATACCATCTGCGTATAAGCAGGGCTTCTGCAAAATATACCTTCTTGCTAGAACAAAATTTCCTAGTACTCATCATTTTTAATTGTCAGCAGTTCTAAAGATACCATCAGGAGCCCTCACACAGCTCCAAATCTAAGGTACATATACACGTGTGCACTTGGGTCTCAATGCATTAAAGTAATTAAGAAAGATAGACTGAACTATAGCATAAACTTTCTCTCTTCACTTACCAGTTTTAAGGGCTCCTTCCCTCAAGAGTTGCCGACCCTAGGTTAACCCACTGCCAGAGGACTTTAGTTAGTCCTCTAGCAAACCACTGCCTCCTGAGTAATACACATCCCATATGTCAGCCGTTGATCATCAACAGCTTTCAGAATTCATAGGTAGGGCTAGCAGGAGACTCCTACACTTCTCTGCATACAGATAAAAGGAATTAAGATAGCAAGCTCATGGCAGTCTAAAATAAACATCCAAACAAACAATAAGACTTTTTTCCACTTGTCCCAGGGAATTTTATCTGGAAAATAGAACCAAGCAGAGAATCTCATTTCTAATAGAGCTGAATACATAAGAAGGAATAACCCACTGAGGAAACCAACTCCTTCCCAAGGATTACATGTTATAAGACTGCAGCAGGATGACTCTTCAGAGAAATAAGCCGAATCAACCACAACCTCCTAATGCATACTTTTGTTGGTGTGGACAGGTATCAAGGGGCTAATCTAGGAGCTGCTGCAGTCAGGGAAGGAAGCCTTCCTCTGAGTCCAAGAGGTTAACTATTGCCTTTTCAAATGTTTTCCTCCAGAGTCATGGAAAAAATTTTAAAGACTGGTAAAGCCAAATTAAGAAGAAAACCAGACAGAAAAAGTGCTAAGCAAGCTTTGCATACTCTTTATCAGGGTCCTTAAAAAGGGACTTACAAAGTGTTGGCTTATTACCCTAACCAAAATAAGTAAGTTTTAAAGACACCGGGTCAAAGTAGTGCCAGGGAATTTTTTCTTATCCAAAGTTTAAACCAAATAGCCTAATTATACTTGCAAGGGAAATGGGACAGCAGAAGCTGTTTTCTTCCCATCAGAAAAGAAAGGAGCTTGAGAAGACAGCAGATCCACATAGAAAGGTATTCTAGGTAAGCAAAACTGAATTGTATTTTCTGTTCATGAGTCTCCAAATGGGTAAAAATTCTACTCTCTAAAACCAGAGCAGAATGTACAAGAACATCACGCATACTTTTGTAAAAAGCCCATAGAGAAAATATAGGAAGAGGCTGCTGTAAATGAGGATGGGGAGTCTGATACGTCATAATGCAAACACTGATTTTAATTTTATACTACTCAAAAAATTGTCATGAGAGTCATCAGAACCAAGCTAGGCAGAAACTTTACCCAACATTTACATGTGAAATACTACTCTGACAGAAGTTCTTCACTTTTTTTCCTACAGCATTATGATTCAAGAACATTTGTGTGCAGTAAGGGCAAAATATGCTCTTTTCATGGGTCTGTATATCTGTGTCAAGTGACAGCCTTGGGAGGTGAGAGTAAACCTGGGAGCAGGTGTTTGATCTAGTCTGTGCAAGAGAGCAAAAACCATTACATATGTCTGGGGATAATGCTGCCAAAAGAAGAGCAAAGCAAGAAGTACTAGCATTACTTACATTTTGTGAACATTCAAACTACTCAGAATGATTTACCGGAAATCCTTTACAGAAGAAAATTGTAAATTTACATTTTACACAAAGAAACGTAGTCTTAATTAACAGAGGAAATGCAATATTTGACTATACAGAGTCATTGAGCTATCTATCTTATTTTGTCCATTCACTTCCCAGAAATACGTCTTTATTATTCTTGTTTCCCAATTCAGTCACTTACAGGACGGATGAAAACTGCAGGAAGCGGTATCTGTTGGTGCTAAGTAAAGTCTCTCTGATTTACAACCCACATTCAGGAGTGAAAAAGGATAAAAGCAACTCCCCCCACACCAATCCAATGTCTGTTCACATAACAAGAAAGTGAACGGTATCACAGTTGTCAAGAATGCATTTTGAGATATATTTCAAATTAACAGTCACTCAAAACCCAAAGATGCACTAGTGACTAGCAATTAAATAGTTTCAACATGCAGCATAACATTTAGCTTGCAAACGTATGGTAGAAACCCACATCTAAAATTCTATCTACCATTTAGTAATCTTCTTTGTCTTATTGTAGCACAAAACACAGATGACTGACCAGAAGGTGTTAAAAAAAAAAAAAAGTTACATTGTGTGAATTAAGCTACTAATTTTTTTAATTTGTATTTTTTTCTTTCCTTTATAACAAGACCATCAGAACAGCATCATAAACAGTGTTTACCTGTAGTTACTTCAGAAAGAATTCAACCTGCAGGGCCATGATTGCGGTACCAGTGTAATCAACGTAACTCAAACAAGCAAATAGGATGAGGACTCCACGGCATGAATATCAAGAGTTTTATTTTTGCATCAGTGCTTTTAACCTTCATATAAACGTCAGATGACACAGTAAAGTCTCTATTACCTATACCTTGTTTTAGTATGGAGCTAGTTTCCAGTTATGCAAAGTGAGGATGTAAATCAATTTCTTAAATTATTTCTTATACTGAAATATTTGAGTTTTAGGAAAATTTGGAAGATTCCATGTTTATTCTCATGTGATTGTGTTTGAAAAAAGCAAATACAACAGTACTTCTTAGTACACACATTCAGAACTCCGCAAATTAGAAAAAGATCCAAAAAAATTAAAATAGGTTAAACTTCTGTATGTATATGCATATTCTACTGCATGCAGCAAAAGAGAGCTAAGCAGTTCATCACAAAGATCATGCTGGGCCACAATAAAGGTCCACTTAGCTGCACATAAGAGTTTCTGGAATTCCAGAATTGTACACTTTAGGGAAGAGTTCAAGACATAGGACAAGAATACATAAATATTGCTTAATAATTTTCTTTGTAAAATATGATTTGCAGTCTTTGAAGAAACTTAACGTCCCCTTCAAAAAATTCAGTTCTTGAGGTTCTATATGCTATTAGCAAAGCTGAGATATACATAAACTTGAAAATTTGCTATTTTGCTTCTAAAACCAGTACCATGCAAGGAAAATACAAAAGCAGCACTGTATACCAAATTCAGCTGTTGCCAGAAAGCACCAAGCAGTGCTGTCCCTACCAGAATCCCCAGGAACTCCACAGAAGCTGCTAGAGAGAAATCTATATACTTTACTCCTTCATTACTCTCTTAATATAGCAGACAGATATGTTACTAGCTTTGATGTACTTTGGTGTTATGTATTATAGGTTCACAGGCTTCTTACTATGAACATTCAGTACAGTTTAACAAGATACACTTGGTGCTTTATTTTTATATATACATATAGATCTGTAGGCTGATAAATCAGACATTTCCAACTAAATGCTGAAGAACTTTTGTCTAGGCAATAGATAGGAAAAAGACAGCACTCTCACAGGCAGTGAGCTTACCAACAGCACAATATTTCATTTCCTTAACACTGAGGTAATCTACAGAAATCACTGTGATTCAACATCAAAGCAGGCAAAACTTATGTGCAAGCAACACAAAGGGAAGCTAACAGAGTCCCTACCTTTCTCCAACATGTCTCTGTCCCTGACAGTGCCCCATTCTAAGCATTAATCCAACTTTAATTCTGCATTTCGCCACTTATGTACTATGGAAAAAAGTTTAACAGTATGACTGCATGTTTTCTGTACCACACAGTCTCATCGTGTATGAGAAGGCACTGAAGTACTATAGACTGTTTATGGAGACTTGATAATACAACTTGGATTTTGAACCAGTACCTGCAGACAAGGAAAGTCTGATTAAATATGGAAGAACAAAAGAAAACATCAACACACCGCATTTCCAAATCCATAGCAAGTCACCAGATTTATCTGTTAGCCAGGATGCAGGAAATTACAAGATTTGGTGGCACAGATAAGAAAAATTCTGTGGACAAGCTTAACAACTAAAGATCATTGATCCCATTATCCCTGAGAGACCACACTCACTGGAAAACAATATATTTGTTTCAGTTAGCTGACATAGTGCCTTGTGAAAATGTAATTGGAACCTTGCTAGAAAAGAGAAAATAATTCTCTTCACAAAAGGGGCTATGTAAGATAATTATGCAAAAGCCCCTAAATTACTTCATGTGGCATTTACCGTTCTGACATTGGTCCTTCAAAAACATCTTTTAAAAACTGCACCATGTGGTACAACTAATACTGCTGTTTTCTTACTTCTTAATTTATTAGTAGTGGTTCTAACCAACAACTGCACTGTTTCAAGTTCTTACACTTTGAGCCTGTCATCTCCACTGAGCAAAGTTAAGTCCAGTCAGTAAGCATGCACCTTGGTCAGAACCCTCCTAACATCAGCTGCAGATTCTAGGCTCTAATTGTTTTCAGTAGAATGAAAAGCGGTACTTTAGATTTAGCAATCTTTTTATCCATCCAAAACCTAAAGAAAAACATATACATCATTATTTTAACTGTATTTGGTTTTGCAGTATAGAATTACTAACTGCAGTAAAAGGAAGGGCCCCAAGCTGTTAGAGTTAAGTATTTCGCAGTAAGAAGCCTGATATATTCGAGCACTCCTAACAATGAAGAACAGAAGGATTACAGAGATAGTACATATATTAGAAGGGCTATACTCTGTAGGTGACACTTTTGAACACAGTGTAGTGTGAATGCACTTTGTTACAAGTTAATTTTGTATACAATGTAGCTATCAAGTATAACAAAGAAAAAAAAAATGTATTTGGACATTGCACGCAACAATGGAGATTTAAAGCTGGAAGCCTCTGATGGCCTGATATTTCTTGTTTCGCCGAAGAGATTGTCCGAGTGACCAAAACTGAATATTTTATCAGGTTTTCTGGAAAAAAAGAAGGGGGAAAACAAAAAAAAAAAAAAGAAAGACTCATGCAAGAAGCAGACGAACTAAAAAAGACAAGGTTTATGCTCTTTACTGCCACCATTCCAGAACAGTAAATTTAGCTTTCATTCACCATATCCATTCTGATAGCTAGAAAAGACAAGAGGCATCACATGCTGTTGCTGGTCCCAAGTTAGGTTCCTGCCAACTGGCTGGTGAAATACTACTACACAGGGTACAGAACTGTTGATTTGACTCTACAAAAAGTAAGGAAAGCAGAAATCATGAGGTTCTTGTTTCCCCCAAAAAACCCAAATCTAGTAAGAAACCTTTTCTTAAGTAGCTGCTATAGCAGAGGAAGGATGCTATCAAGCTTCCTGTGATTCCACATGCTTCAAAGATCCAGAGCATGTTTCCTACATGGAGGACATGCACAGCTAACCCAGGCACTCAGAGGAAAGAATGACTATCAAAGATTCTTTGAATGATGTGGTTACCTCTTTCACTTTATAGATACTTCCTCCTTATCACTAGCTGCTGTCCTGGTTTGGGCTGAAATAGAGTTAATATTCCTCTTCAGGGACTAGATGAGTGCTGTGTTTTGGATTTAGCTTTGGGTTTGGTATGAGAAGAATGCTGACAGCACACTGATGTTTTCAGCTGCTGATGAGACTTCAAGGACTCTCTGACTCTCCATGTCCTGCCCGTGCGCAAGGGCACAGGGAGCAGGGAGGGAGCATGGCCACAGCACCTGACCCTAACTGGCCAGTGAAATATTCCATATCATGGAACGTCATGCTCACTATATAAAGGAGGGGTGGTTGGGAAGGAGCTCTCTCTCTCGCTTCCGGGATTGTGATTGTGGGATCTTGGTATCTCGGGGTTGCTGGCCAGGAACGGGCTGGATATTGGTTAGCGGGTGGTGAGCAATTACGCTGTACATTGCCTGTTTATATATTTCTTTTTGTTTTCCCCCCATCATCGTTATTGTTTTCGTTTTATTGCCATTATTAAACTGTTCCTATCTCAGCCCGCGAGTCTCCCTTCACCCCTCTGATCCCCTCCCCCATTCCCAGGTGGGGAGGGGGAAGGGAGGGTGACCAGATGCAGGGGTTGGTTGCCAACCAGGCCCAAACCACGACAGCTGCATATGACCATACCATACAGACAATCAATTTCCAGTTAGCTGTGAAGATAATGACATATGTCATACTGTCTTATGTCGAAGAATGTACTAGGTCAAATAACTCAGCATTGCTGGTATCAATTACAAGACCTCCTACAAAGTAATCTAGAAGGAAAAATGTAAAATTGTAAAGCTTCCACAATAGTTAATATACAGTCTGCCATACCTTTCCAAAGTCTGTACGTAAAGGCCAAAGAGGTGGGTTATCCTTATACTCCAGCAAGCAAAATTTTAGTATGTAAATGCCAAGGTAGTTTAAATTAGCTAGCCTGCAACCAAGTAGCAGTTCAACTGGATATGATACATACCAATTTATCCTGAATTTCAGCAAAATCCAAATAATATAAACACAAAGATGAATCTAATGTGGGAAGAAAACGTTGTAGGATGTATCTGTCAATACAATTCTATAGGAAGTAAGACAATGTTTAGCACGAGATTAAAAATAATCTATCTAAAAACCTGAGAACTATACTAGGTTTATATATATGTGTGTGCATGTTTATACATGTAGCTATAAAAATATATCTATCTGCAAAATAATGTCTGTTTTAACTGAAGATATTCCAGTTCTACAAGGCTGCAAGATGCTGAATCTGAAAGCACTGGTATTGCACACCCAAATAAAAGTAGTTCCAAATTTTTTATGTTACTAGATCTTTCTCTTGCAAGTTTTCAGAAGTTTCATGCAGCTTAAATATTTAGACAACCATGGGTCACTCTCTTCCTCAGTGAAGTTCTAACTACTGTTTTAATACTAGTACAATTTTCTGTTTCCTTAAAGGGGAGAAAAAGTGATCACATCTCATCTTTTTCTTAACACGGAACATGAACATCAATACAATACCTGCTTCTGTACTCTGCAATAAAATGGTACTTAACAGGAAATGACTGCTGAGTAACACAGGCATTACATAGTTCATAAGGAAAATGACCCACATGACATGACCAAAATAAGACATCCTAGCAGAGCTGTGGAATTGTTTTCACTTAGACATTAGCATTAATAAACACTTCAAAGAGTACTTAGGGAATTTATTTCAACTACCTCTTTTTGTTCCTGTTTGTAACTCTTCAATTTTGGCACGAGTTTAACTGGTAGCTGCTATAGGATTTCTTAAGACAATGAGTTGTGAGGGCCTAAAAGTTAGACTATTTTCTTAGCTACTGGTTCAGATCTCAAAGGGAACTTAAATTTTTGGACCTTTCTGTTTGTTTTATTTTGTTTTAATAATAAATAATTTTTTAAATGAGATTTTATAACTCAGAAAATTAAGAATGCAGCTTTCAATCCACAACACATACTTGGTGGAATATAACCTAATATTCTTTGCGAAAGAGTAAATAGCGGGGCAGGATGCTTAATAAAGAAGTAAGGTAAAACTGTTACAAAAAACACTTTATAGAATGTCAGAGAATAATTATTCTGTAATGCACTTAGTATAGTATAAAGTTAAATCATATTAATAGCAAAAAATCCTCTTCCTTCCAGGTCAGTGTTGAGAAATTTGAGAGAAGTATATGTATAAAGCATTGAGCACACACTGAATAATCAGAGTTTATTGATTACTGTATTTTACTAATCTAGTACGGTATTGTAACAATATAGAGATACTTGCTTTTATATGCACAAATGGCTCAAATTTATACATCCTTAACTGTGGAGAGGATGCAGACCATGGCTCTGGAACTTATTTCATTATTAATTCCTAAGTAATAAAACACACATATACTACTCTTTACTAATTCTAAAGTAAAAAAAAGGTAGTAAGAATGTTACACATTCTGCATCAATATTGTCCAAAAAGGTAACTCTGACATTAGGCATTCTGAGCTTCATGAAAATAGAAAACTCATGTATTTTAAAAAAGAGGAGCTTAAAGTGAAGTCCTAAGCCCTATGCCTGTTTGCAGGTTTGTGCCCAGCTTGAAAGGTGCACAGTGTTTAATAGCTTACTTGAAAGTCAAAGTAATACCTGCCTGTGATGAGAAAAAAACTTTCTGAAAGAAAGGACCTGACAGAAAGTAGTGGCTGCAACAAAGTCTTTCCACCAACTTCAACAAGATTTGGAGTTAGGCACTGACAGAACAAGTGACTTCCCAAGCAACTGCAGTTTTCCCTGACTTAAAAACAGATTTAATAAGTTACATACTGATTTGTTTACAGTGTGCTAATATTGGTAATAATTGCATTCTGGAGCCTGGAACATTAATCAATGGGCTTTCCTTGGTTTTACCTTATACTTTATTTATTATCCATCTATTTTCAGAGCAATGTACGTGCAAGTTAAAGACATTTTACATCACTGTTCTACCCCTGGAAAGTGGAAGAAGGCAGGGAGGGAGGGAAGGAAGGAGGTAAGGAAAATCCTCCTTGCAGCTAAAACAGGCAAACAACAATAAATAATCCTGTTTTCCTAACATTCACTCTCTGACCTAGTCAGAGACGAAAGTTACACGTATCTGAAGTTAAAACAGATTTAAAGCAAAATAAAATCCCTATACAGACACTATTCTTTAAGCAATGCTGCCCTGGATTTGGCTTATGCATGTTCTAAATCAACTTAAGTTGACCAGCAGGGTCTATTAAATTAAGCACGTCCACAAAAACTATGGCCTAACCCGAATTACTTATATTGCTTGTAAAATCACATGTAAGTAATTGGTACATCTTTGTAGATGATATTCTTTATCCACAGAGCTCAAGAAAGAATACATGCAATATAAAGAAGCCCTATCCACAGATCTAAAAAGTACACTAAATTTAGTATTGACTTACTTAAAATTAGCTCAGGTCTTGAAGTGTTGACTAGCTTCAATAAATTAAAGATAGTCATTATTAGAGACAGATGTTGAAGACAGATATAAAACCCACAGGAGTTATGTATTCATTCCTTCCTTATTTCAACTAACAATAAACTACATTGCCCATAAGGAGTAGAAGCACCTAAACCCACACAAGTTCACCTTAATAATCATAATGGTGTACTGACTTCTCACTAAGTACCATGAAAAATTTTAAGAAATGATTTTGACTTGAAAATTCTGTATTTCAGAGAGCTCAACTCTTTGCTCATGCCACTTCACCACAATCTAATCATGGCCACTGATCTTAAATGTACCAGGCATAAGAGTGTTCCCCATAAATGTGACTGCATAGGAACTCTAGACAGTCCAACCGTACCAATCTAGGGTGTGCATAATATATAAGCAATATCTCTTTCATGGCTTTGCGTGACAAGAAGGTAATTATGTTATTGCTCCTGAGTTACTGTTGCCTGCGGTGCAGGTGTTGATTAGTGATGGAAGGACAGTTACAACTGCCATTACTTGTATTGCAGGCAAGAAAGTGCTCTTTCCTACACAAAAAACAAAATAAACAAGATAAGTACATGCAATAATTTGTTGTGATAGTTTCAAAACAGTAAAGATGTGACAATGAAGTAACAAGAACAGGCACACAATTGTAACTGGCAGATATAAGATTATACTGTGCAATACAGGTATTGGCAATACTGTATGTAATACAATAAAACCATTTATGGACTTCCATATTACGGAACAATTTGCTGCTGTTGAAATTCTGTGATAGCAGCCTTCCTGGTAGCTCCACAAAATTGGTTTACATTGGGATGCATCGGGAAAACACATTTTCTTTAATGTTGACAAAAACAAAGCCTGAATAGAAGTTTCTATGGTGTCCTGATTCTTAAATAAAGAAAAGTAAATCAACTTGATGTACAGAAGGTGTTAAATAGCAGCAAAGGGCTAGTTATACCATGCTAACTTCCTTTTGTCTAGTATAAAAGGACATTTTCTTACTTTGCCTGGCTGAGTATAATAGCCTATGAATTATGAGATCAAAGTTTTCTAAAGTAAGAGTTTCCTTCACCAAGTTTTACACTTACTACAGCTAAAAGAGCTGTGTGAAGGGATCAGCACTAAACCCAAAGGACAGGCTGTGCACAGCAAGAAAGAGAGCAACTCCCTCGTGCTTTTTGCAGGTCACTACCAAGGACCATGTTAGCAGATCCACACCAGGCCCTTAACAGGCAGCTCTGCTGCTACCAGTAATTAGCTTGGACAGCTCTGGCTCCAGGAGTAGCAGCAAGGCTACACCATAATGAGCTCAGCTGGGATTAGCAGGACAGGGCAGGGAACCAAGAGAGCTGAGGCATTCTGCATTGCGTATGTATCACTGAGATCAAACAAGGATGGCTGGCTAGGTTATCCCCTCACCACCTCATTCCAAAAATGAAGCACGGCAGTGTGTAAAATACAGGCTAATGAAGAGCGACACCTCCAACAGATGAGAGCCACATTAATTAACACAATCCCTAGATCATGGAATACAGTTTCTGTTAGTGCTAGCAAACTTGTAACTTGTCACTGATTTAAGGGGGGGAGGTGGGAAGGGAAAAAAAAAGAGCTGATTTTTTTTTTTCTGCTTTTGTTGGAAGATGGTTTTATCTTGGAATTTTGCAAGGAATTCCTCTTATGTGCCCTGCAAAGCACTGTCTTGAGAAAAAACAGCAGAATGTTTCTTCATGTAAACACCATTTAAGAAACAAACTCACTTTTCAATCAACAGCTTTTTGTGTTCCCTTTTGAAAAAAGCCAGTTCATTCCACGCAGCGTCAGAATCCTCTTGACAAAGCTGACAGGAGTCTGCTTGCTGGCATCTGCTTTTACTATTTCCAATCCTGTTCATGAGTAAAAAGAAGTTTGTTTTCAAATATCTACATGTTTTAGGACCACAAGAGTAAAAGCAAGCTTGCTTTCAGAAAATACAAATTTTAAGCTTTGACATCTACTAAATATAAATCTTCTATGATGTATACATTCTGCGAGGCATGGTACCTTAAATGTGGTATTACAAAAGAGTTCAATTACATCATTTCAGGCAGATATACTAATATGGTACCGTGGCTCTCAACTGAAATGTGGAAGAGCAGTGTCAACCAACGCTCATTCTGTCAATGTTCCTTACAATACTGGTAGGAGAAAGCAGAAGGTGAAACCATCACACAACCTCTTGCGAAAAAATGGGAGAACCACCAGCTCCCCTAATGCCCCTGCAAACCAGTCTGGAAGTCGCACTACTGCCCACTCTAAATTACACTGTTGATCTACAGTCTGATGAGAGAATAAGCTATCTATGGATAAGATGATGCACCAGGAAAATGAATAACTTAATTCAGAAGCACAGAAAAAGAAAATGAAAATATTTTACAGTATGTCTGTTATTAAAATATTTCTATGTATTTTATTAACACAAAATATAAATATTAGATTTAAAAAATAATTTATAAAATCAATTTTAAACCCTCTGCAATCTAATTCCTACTGGGCATAGAAATAAACTCCCAGGGAATGTGGTAACCTCATAACGCTCCCATCATCTTTGCAGTCACGTATGTCAGTGGAAGTTGTTTGTACACTGACAGGTAGATTAGGTCCCATCAGCTGCCATCTCAGTAACAGATTCTAATCTACAAAGAATCAGAAAGAACGGCGTCCTCCATCACTTACAGAGGATCAGGAGTGCCAAATAAGTACCTGATAGTGAGTTCTTAATGCATAATTTACATTACACCAGTGATATAAAGTTTTTTGAGATACCAAAATAACAGTGTAAGGTATAACCATTTACAGACTGGTTTTATATGTGTTGTGGCTAATTTCCTTTGTTTAAGCATATCAAAAAGGAAAACCAAATCTCTTTTAGTACGATGTCCTCATACAATTTTGTTCTGACAAAATTATCAAAACCCTACAATTTTCAGCTCATCTTAATTACAGATGAAAAAAAATCAGACGAACAAATGAATATTTAGCATTACACTTTCCCCAATACCTGCTTTTCCCAAATACATTCTTGTCAGGACACAAGCTAGTCTTGTTTATTTTAAACAGAAATAGAAGTTGCTTTTGTTTCTTTCCTTTTTCTTCCGTGTTTTTTTTTTTTTTTTTTTTTTAAACTATCAGAACCAAAACACTCAGTGCTTCAATGTATATCAAGTTTGATTTTACTGTCTTTATCTAGGTTGAATTTTTGTATCTTTTCAGCCTTAGCCTCTCAGTGGACCATGAATGCCTACTTAGCTTTAGACAAAGAATTAAATAATTTCATTGCATAAAGTAACTATCATCCAGTAGGTTTCAGTCATTTCCAGCTCACACTGAATTTAGAACAGTGAGCTAGAAGACAAAATCATCCATGATTTCCTAAATAAACAAAACCTCTTAATTCTAATTTTAAAAAAATATTCATTATTTATGATTTGATATTTCAAAAAAATCTTCTTGGACTACCAAATCCACACTTTTTTTTTTGTCTTTTTAAAAGACAAACCATTCTTAGTAAATGCCATAGTATTACAAAGAAATGCAACTCTACTCAAGATAGGCCAAAGCATTATTTATATATGAGGGACAGTTTATCACTCACAGTAGGATGCTTTATGTCACCCTGATGGACACCAGTTTTGCAGCAAATTCTGTTGCTCTTTTTGGTCAAAGTATGCTACAAAGTTTGTGTCAAGATTAGTCAATATTGCTCTAATTACAGAAAGAATTTTTAGCAAAACACATATGTATTCACTAAACCATCAGTGCACTAAAGCCACCAGAATGTAAGGAGCTACTCAAATTACTTTCTTGAAATAGGGCCTGAAAAACCATACTTCAACAGTGTCTGATAACTGACGTGATAAGAAATGTCTTCCTACCTCCAAATGTCTCTGTTTACTAAAAACCCCAACCCTCTGCTAAGGACTTGAAAAAAAAAAATTTCTGCATAAAATTTTCACTGTTCTGTCCAGAATTTAAGGGAGAATTATATATAGAATATTTACTATTTAAATTTTGATGCAGTAGAGTCTTTCTTCTTTCCATTAATAAAAATGTATTACTGCAAAATTTTTGTAGAATGATCAGAAATGATTGATTTTATAATCATTTAACAGATGAAAACACTGTTTTTCATCCACATATTCTTTTTTCCCTATTAAGAAAGGGATTTTAGGATTAGCTTCAGTTAATGTTTGAATCACTAAATGTTAGAGAGGCTGTTATTTCTATATTTTTAATTAATAAAATTATTTTTAAAAACTATATGAGACATAAGGAGCAATTTCTATTATAGAAAATTAAAAACATACACAGTCAACAAATTAATCAACTGGGGAATTAGACAAGCATAAATAAGCAGCCCTAGCAGACCTCTGTCCAGTACTCAGGCTCACAATGAAATCCTAAATAAAATAAGTCAAGGTGTCAGCTCAATACATTTTACTCTTGGTTTCAACTGTAGTTTTTCTCATACAGGGGTTTGCCATGTATTCTGCTTTAACAAAGGATAAAGTCTTGATCACCACGTAGTAGCTTCTTCCTGCAAATCAAATATCTACATAATACTTCTGCTCAGATTTCTTGTGTAAGGGAAATGTTTTTAATGAGCTATGTAACTTACCTGCTATCACCCTCTTCCCACTGCTTTAATTGCTCTTTTAGTGCCCTGTAGTTGGTCTGTAACATCTGCAGCCTCTCTTTGCATTTTTCATGGGCTGCTCTTAGCTCATCAGTTTCTCGAGCCTGTATAGCACCAGAAAAACAAAATTAGAGTTGGGCAAAATGTAAGAGACTCACACAGATCACATGAAACAAAAGTTCTTTTTAAGTAACTATTAGGAGTCTCAGAAATATAAACAGAAAGATTAGGAATCACAATCCCTGAGATCAAATTTTTCTTATTGCTACATTGGCAAATTTTGCTAATTTGGCAAAATTTACTTAAATATTTTCCATGCTGCTGAGAAGTTTTAAAAAAATTATTAACAAAATGTCAATTTTCATCTTGTAAATGCACTGGCCCAATACATATAAAAATACATGGACTGAAAAAGGATTACTGGCAGTATCTTTTTCTCCAAACTAGTTTTTCCCCATTTTTGTTTGTTTGTTTGTTTGTTTGGTTTGGTTTTTTTTTTGTTTGTTTGGGTTTTTTTCCCCACGGAAAACTGATTTAAGTATTTTTGAAAGAAACACTAGCCACACTTAAGTCCACAACAAAAACACTTAAGTTTAGGTAGCCTCAGGATTTCTTCATATCAATTTACTTCTATAAATACCTATAAACCTGTAACACCCAGACTTTGTCCTCTAATTATGTAACAAGCAAGTAATAAAACTGAATGCTGCAATAGTTTTATATAATAAACAATATATAAAAACCCATACTCTATAGAATTAAAAGTAAGATATACCTTAATTTATATTACAGGTTAACGTCAGGCAAGTTTAAAAAAGGATATTTCTAAGTGACAATACTGCTCCCTGAAAAAAATTAGCATTAAGAAGAGGGCATTCCACAGTATAAAGCAAGTCAAATTCTGAGATAGAGTAGTAAGGAATTCACCAGACACTATCCGGTAGTAAAATTTGCCCTCAGTGCTTCCTTCCCAGTTCAATGGAAGCTCTGCTTGTCAAGCAACTACAAAACATGTTTCTTAATCTCTTAAGTAAATCACAGTACTTTATTTGCATGTATTTACTACTTATATGCAAGGAGGGCTTTTCAGCATTAGTCAATAAGTAAGATACACCAGGAGTCAGAGCTGCAAGCAATAAAAATTAAATCCTAGTATAAAAAAATCGCAAGGGTTTCTACAGTGGGCTAACTACGAAGTACCTAGACTCAGCTTGGCTTCTAAAATGTAGCCCAGCTTTCCTGATGCATAAACAAAGCTGAAAGATACCAGGTAAAAATTTCAGATGCTATTACATAGAAAATTCCAGAAGTTTAGGAACAGAAGTGGGTACCAAAGTGACCTTGTCATTAAACACTTTCCCAAAGTCGTGGCATTTGTTGATTTTTTTTCTGAAACAACTTCCAAACCAGATACATCTATAAATTTAGAATTGCTTATAAAGTACTCGACTGGTTTTAAGTGGCTCATATAAACACTACATTGATTTTATAAACAATCACACAAATAGCAAGATAAATTTATGACAGAGGACACAGAGACTATTACCAAGCTTTGCTTGACACTAGAACAGGAAATTTTTATAAGAATCCATTACAGATTCTGTGTTTTTAAACGAAGTTCATGAAATCATTGTTCTGAGATTGTTTGATGTTGCTAGAGAAAACTGATCAAGTCTGGCAACGCACTGGAAAATACTGTCTTCAGCATAAATCCTCAGAAGTTTATTAGTGTCAATGCCCTTTCAGAGACGCAACCCAGAGTAGAATTTGGCCTTTCCTGTTTATGAGTCTACATTTTTCATTATTGCTTACGTGTTCCATTATCCATTCTGTCACAGATATTCCCTTCCCTTACAAGTTGCTCAGCTCTCATAGAAATAGAAATTAGACAACTGACCTAATGACACTTTATTGAATTACTAAACACTTCAGAACTTTAAATTTACACTGTAATTTCCATAATCTCAGTTAGTTCCATCTCTCTGGTTGAATTACATTATATTTTTTAATAATTAAACTGTCCTGTGCACAAGTTTTCTATATATTGACAGAAAAGGGACAGAACAACCATCTCTAGCAGTGCTGGATCTCCAGGTTATTCTCCAGCTCTCCACTGTCATTCTATTCATTTCTTATGCATTTTACAAAGTCCAATCTGCAGGAGGAAGAACCCAAAGGCTTGCGAAAAAAAGTAATTTTGTTACTTGCAGGTAACTCAGAAAAGCCAAAAGATTCAAATCACTACTTCAAAATTTTATTGAAATTGACCTGTAACAGCTTCTGTTACAGTAAAAATAGAACTAAAATGGATTTAAAAGAATATACTGATTCAATTCTTTGACTACTTTTCTCAGGCTGACAACAAGTGAGGAACTTGACCATTAGAAAAATAGTTTTTTCCCACAAATAGTTGTGTGAAAAACCACGATATATTTTCAGCATTTGAACACCATATGTGGAACAGGGCTATGAAATCTAAACTAAATATAACAGTGTGCCCTTATTCGCATAAACAAGTATTAAAGTGGCCCTAAAGACTTTGGTACATATTCTACTTCTAGTTCTCTCCAAACTTTTGTAGCTTTAAACAAAAAGGATAGGAAAACTCAAAAGCAAGATCTGCTATCACTTTTGAAAACTTTCTAGTTAAAGTCCAGAATATCTCCTCTAGGCTATGCCAGGAATCACAGTTCTAGAAATATAATATAGGAGAAGATAAGATATTCTTAGTTCATATCAAATATCTAACTCTTGGCAACCAAACTCCCTACCCACTTCGTAAAATCCAACAGTAGACTGATATACTTATGTTTTGGACCATTCCAAGTACCAGTTTGATAACTTGTTACTCAAAATCCACGAAATACCCTTACTTACTCTTCCCTAAACAAGGGTGCAAATCAGGCATGACCTGTTACTTTTTAGCACATCCTGGAGTGCAAAAATTAATCTGATTCTGTACCAAAACTATGGACACACTGAATTTATCTGACTACTTTATTTATATTAGTAATAAAGATAGTAAGAGCCAACTTTCCTTGGCCAGAAATGAGTCACTTGAGAACAACTGGAAAATCCTATGAATGGGACCATGCCCTTTTCTGTTCCTTTGTAATACTGACTGGGGCATCAAATATTCCTGTTCCTGAAAAACCCACAAATAAAGGTCATCTTTCTTTTGAAATTGTTACCAATTTTTCAGAAGGAGTGACAGATAAAGTCACAATTTCATCTTCAGGATACACATCATCAGTATGTTTACTGATAGAGCAAGCATTTTTCTGAACAAGTATATTTCAAGTAATCATATAGTCAACAAGTTTGAGGAGGCAATAATGCAAGTTCCAGTTTCAAAAATGTTGATCACATGCATTCTTTGTTGGAAGCAATGCCTGAGGAGGCTAATATCAAGAAATCATACAATACCAATAGAACTATTTTGATGTTATTGTTATGACAGCTGAGTTCACTGTCATGCTGGCAAAAATATCGCTGAATTCTGAATGTAGTGCCACAACAGTGTTTAATATATTGACCTGGACCTCTACAGCTTCATTTCAATCAAACATTCTGAGAAAGAAGCCAAGTTGTCTTCCTAGAGAAAATACGAGTTCATATATTCAGTTTCAAGGCGAAATATAAGACTTAGCCCTTAAAGACCTCATGGATTAACAACTGTGACAAACAGAGGTCTCACACTTGCAACATAATAAAGCTGCACTGATTCCCAAATTATGCTTTAAAATGAAATGGAAGAAATGACAAAGGCAGTATGGCGAACAGTAAAAATTATGTTATGAGGTCACGCTGAGAGATTAACAGTCCTTTCTCTTCTGTATGTGCTTGGAAAATCAGAGTGCTTCTCTCCACTCTTCCTTCCAGAAGAAAACACAAAGAAATGTGGAACTCTATCATTTAAGACAACAATCATACACACTGATGTGTGAGCTTTGCTGCCAAGGGTGGCACAGCTGTAGTCCACAGTGCCAGAAAAATCTGTAGCACCTGTGTCTGGCAGGCCAACTAAGAGTAACAAATAGGAGTCCGGTCAAAGGCCTGTTCTCAGGTAGAGCTGGTGAGACATGCCTTATATTCCTCAACAGAGAAAAAACAAAATAAAATTAACCTTCTGACTCCCAGGAACAAGGAGCAAGATGGCCTATAAGACTGAATTTGAAGTCTAAATCATCTTTTCTGCTCATAAACTCATATACTCTGTGTGTGTTAAGACACTACATTAAGCTTTCTCAAGTGTACACGCTAATGAACTTTTTCATTTGTGCTAGAATATAATTCCTACTCACATTTTTTTCTAAAATTGACTTATCACATTGTGAGTGTCTTTTTGCATGAGGCTGGAGCTCAGGGCTATGGTTTGTAGGGCTACCCAAATCTTTTCACTTACCTGACATTTACCACAGTTTGTTCAATATAACCGGTTCTGCTTTAGGCTACATATACTGAAAATACCTTTCAAATTCCATCACTCTGAACAAACATAAGCAACAAAAAAGAAAAAAGGAAAAGAATGAAAGGAGAATTACGAATTGTAAATGTTTAAGAAAATATGACTTGGGGTTTGGGTTTTGCATTGAGGTGTAATTTGAAACCAATATGTCATTCAAAAGATATTATTTTTGAAGAAAAAAAAAACCAAATCAACAAAAATCTATAAAACAGAGACAAAATGGGAAATTGTAATGCATGCTCAATTGAAAGCAAGGAGTGTGGGGGGGTTGTTTGATGGGCTTTTATTACAGCATTTGTTAGAACAACAAGTTCTGATCCATAACTTCTAACAGTACAAGGGATAAATCTGTTCCAAGTAATTGATTTCAGCATTTTAAAATACTGGCTTCACTGTACCAAAAAAAAAAATGCTTTCTTTCTACTTTATGCTTCACTTTATTTTTAAATGAATACATTAATTTATTGAAATATATATTCTCAGACACAATTTTGAAAATGTATTTAACAATCACGTATTATTGATGACAGCTCAAATTAGGCTTTCACAGGACTGCAGGAGGACCAATGCAAGATTCCTATCAGTGAAGGAAAAAGGAAAACTAATGGAGAGTGCTCTCTTATGCTAACACACTTACAGTCCATAACGATAGGTACATTTTGAATTTTTAAAATGTCTGCTTATTTTGGTATATCTTTATCTATGCAAGCTCACAGATAGAGGGGGGTTTTATTTCTATTTTTTAATGTTCACCTTTAGCTGTAGTGTCTTCTCTAAGTTTTCAATCTTCTTTTCAGCTATTTTAAGCTTCCTTAGCTCCTCTGACTCTCTAAAAGAGCTCTTTGGGGACAGAGACCTTGAACGTTTCACAGGTGGTTCCTGGAGAATAAAACAAGGACATGGTTGAACTAGTTGGAACACTGGATTATGAAAGACATGCAGAATTAAAGAAGAAGTAATTTTGAATACTAATAATGAATTATATAAAAAAAAAAAATCTGCATGGAATACCAGAGAAATAACAAGCAGAATTACCACAGCGCTACCACTAAAGGTTTCTCTGTGACTCGTTAATGAGAATATTCATTTACATTTACATTGTTTCTTTCAGAATAATGATGTCCCATTAGGGAAGACTAAAGGGTTATAGACTCAGAAATGCAAGAAACCTCATTACAAAGGAGGGGATAGAGGCTGGTCTAATTGCTCTATAAGGGTCCAAGGTTACACTTGATAGGACAACCAGAAACAAGAGGGAAAGGATTTTTTTCCCTTTGAAATAGTTTAACACACTGTGAAGTTGAAGGAACAATATGCTTGAGGAATATAAATACAACAGACAGTAGATCTTATACCATAATGACCATATGGTCATTAACTATAATGTGACTAACTAGAGACAAGAATATGTGTTTATATTATGTACAGCTTCATATAGCAATCTGGAGAAAAATATGCAAAAGTAACACTTAAACTGGGCATCTTTCTTGTTCATTCTATGTCATAAGTCCTTACGGCAAAGAAAGACGGACCTCATCAAATTAGACTTTTTGATTTTGTGAATAACTTTGGTTAAGGACAAAGAAATACTAACGCACGCTTAATACCGGTAAGGTAAAATGCTATTATGTAAATATATAAAGTCAAACAAAAACTGAAGATTAATTGTGATTATTGTGGTTGCATGCCGACATTTTCACTGTAAAATAAATGATTTACAACAAAAGGAATTCAGGATAAAGTCTTGAATGCTATATATTTCAACACATTTACATTAAATTAATTTAAAGAGAATCTTCATTAGCAACTAGCATTTTTTTCTTGACCATTACCTTCTAGTATTTAATGCTTACAGGTACTGTGTACCACATTTTCACTGTAAATCATACAGGTTTCCAAAAAGGGGGGGGACAAAAAAAAATGATTCAATATTAGAATGTTACAGTATCACATATTTAAGAATTTAAATATTGCCAAGGTGTTTTTGTCATTTAGTTTTGGGTTCCTTTTGCTTCTGAAATGTTCCTGAATAAGATGGAAAAAGAAAAAAGAAAATATCAAACAAAAACCCCAACAAAAACCTAACAACTGGAAAGAATTTCAGTACATTTAAAACCGGACTGTCAAATGGACATACTTTGTATATTCCTGTCAGTTCCGTTATATAACAGAAGAGACTAGAAGAAAGGTTTAATAAATATTTAAAACAGTATTTCCAAATTTATGGTTTTATATTTTCAGTATAATTAATTTTCAAATAATAAATGCTGATATTAATCAATAATGATTTTAACATTGCACAAACCCAAACTGATTTCTTTCAGGTGTCTGAAGAAGATAATCTGAAGACAAACATAACAAAATATATATTCATCTTGAAAGTCCCAGATTTCTTGAATAAAACCAAGATCTTAAAGAAAACTCCTACCTTCCACATTTCCTAATTATTGAATATCCATACTAATTTTTCCTAGAAGTCCAGAATGCATTATTTTTCAAGAAATGTTTCCTAGTTAAACTGTATGGTTGTATACAGAATACTTGGAAAACACACAATTTCTCTGAAATGAGGAATAAAAGGTCAAAGCACTGCATTTCTTGCCAAAGAGAAGGACAAAAAAGCAAGATAAGTGGACCAGCCAGCACCAGACTGCTAAGAATAACTAAGTAGAGAGACTTTACAGAGGAATGGAGAAAAGAGCAAAATACACAAAAATTAAAAATTCATAGTCCTGCTGCTTTAATCAAAGGTGATCAGATACAGTGAGTACACAACAGGGGTTTTTTTATACATATATATATATATATACACACATACAAACTTTATACATAGCTAACTGAGAATGCACTGTGAATCTTTTTCACAGGGCCAAGATATGGAAAAAAATAGAGAAAAATTCTAAACATGGAAATGGAAATAATTCCCTGTGAGAACAGGTGGAATTAGTGATATGTATTAAGAAACATTCTATTGTTTGAATACGTTTTTACCTGTTTAGTGATCAGACTAGAGGTCTGTGGAGAGAAGGAGCTGGGTCTGGGCTTTATAGCTGCACATAGGTAGTTTGAAGGCAATCTTTGCTAAGAAGGCAAACAGTTTAATTTACCTACCAAGACAGAAGAGACTGTGTAGTAAAATACACTGTAATTTGACTGCCTGGGGCTGCTGCAAAACTCAATTTGGAAGATAGTATCTGTAATACCCTTCTCACAACTGCAAACTTTGCTGCTGCTGCTGCCAGCTTTAAGCATTTCATTTTTAATTCAGTCCTCAAATTCTACAGTAAATTTAGACATAACTGTACTATACATATACACAAATTATAAAGATTTAAACATTTCTTAAATGTTTAGGAGTAAGAAAAAGTCCAGTTTTATGAGCAAAGAATGTTAATTCAAGTCAGTAAAGGGTAAAACCAAAAGATTTTTCTTCAAGTGATCCTAAAATATGTTTACAAAAGACTAAGATAAATAGCAGAAAACCAGAAATAAACAGCTTTTATAATATTAATAGGTATGAAACTTTGTGACAGAAGATTTAATGTAAAGAAATACCTGGTAAGTGGATGGGACACACATTAACTGTTAATGGATGTACAGGAAGCAGAAAAAGAAAAGATACCTCTTTCTAAGCAACTTAGTTACCTGTCTGCACCATGAAAGACACTATGGAATGAAGATGGAAACAGTCATGTTACTGAATTCAACAGGTTTTGTGTTGTATGGAGTCCCGAAAGAAGTCAAAAAAAAAGGCAAACAAGGGAAGCTAGAACTCATATGGGTATGTCTTGGGGAACTTTTCTACACACACAGGTTGGATCAATGCCTTCCAGGATACAACACTGAAGATAGCAGGTAGAAATCCTAATGTTTTTTATCAGCTGAAGAAATAGAAACATTGTTGAAGCTGAAGTAGAGGCTAACAACATACAGATGGTTTTTTTCAGAGAGGAAAAATGGCAAATTCTTGATTGACCATGTTTCAACAGGAACTTTATCAGTACTGTGTGTTAACTCATGGCTTTAAATATCTTAACACTACAGACTTAGAAGAATGCTACAGAATGTGTACCAATAAAAGGCAACGATAACTCCCATGCATCATACAATGGCAAAGCTTAGCTATAAAAAAAAAAAAAAAAACAAAAACAAAAACAAACAGAAGGGCTGTGTTACTGAATCAGCCTGCAGACATAGGGATGGCACTTTAATTAGGTAACAGAAATGCTACATAACTCAGAGTTACAAAAGTTTACGTTCCAAAGACAGCTCTAGGAAGATCAAGTAACTGAGTCTTAATTCTTCATATAAAATGGCACTCAGACATACCAATTCCCACAGAGACTATGAGGGTTAAAGTTGCCTCTAACTACACAGTTAACAACATCAAGAAAAATGAAACAACATATGCACATTTAACAAAGTTTTTAACCACCACATTATCTGCCTTGCAGAGCAAGTTGTTTCTATTACTCTGTATGGCTGTAGGCAAGGGACTTCAATTTCTGCAATTCACAAAAAACAACACTAGCCTACAGATGTGTATATATATACACATATAATCTCACTGCATTCTGAGGAGCCAAACATTGGTGGAAGCGTACAGTCATGTGGCCACACATTCCAGTTTATCACACCATTGGCAAGTTTCTATTTTGTCCCAGGCCCTTCTTTTTAACACTTTTTTCAATATTTTTTCTTTCTTTTTAGTGCAGAAAGTAATCAAAGCAGTGTCATTCTGATCAAAAGTGATTCTGTGCTTAGCTAGTCTTTGTAACCTGGGAATGCACATAAGGGGGGGATGAAGGCTTAACATGACATTGTGAAGCCAAAACGATCACCACTGTAAAACAAGAATTGTATATCCAACATATTCTACCTGTCAAATCATGCGCTAATAACTTCTGTCATGAATACTTCTGTCATAAAAGAAATATTTCATTATAAGAGAAAAATCAGTAAAGAAGCTGTACTACCTCTTCTACTTTACATGTATATTTTGTGATCCTAAAGCCAGAATGTTTCCACAATTTTCCTTACTGTCTTGCCTAAATGCAAAGGATTTGCAACCCATCAATTTAACTCCCAAAAGTTTTAATAGAGACTAAATGTACATGTGAAAAAGTGCACATATCAAACAACCTTGAGTACGGAAAGAGCATGACCATTATATATATATCAAAACAGGAAAAGATGCTCAAAAATAGGATTTAAAAATTTGTATTTAGTTTTACTCAAGGGAGCATAATTGCTTTATTTCTGACACAGTGATCAGTTCACAACATACATAGTACTCTCATTTACATTATTCTGAGGAAACAAGAAATGACATTGTGGTGGGTTAAACTTCGCAAAGAGTCAAATACCCATCCAACTGCTCACTCACCCTGCTTCCTCAACAGGAGAGAGGGAGAAAATAGGATGAAAAAGCTTGTGGATTGAGACAAAGAAATGGAGATTGTTTACCATTCACCATCATGGTCAGACTTGACTTGAAGAAAATTAATTTAAGTTACTGTCACTTAACATAGATTTGGGTAGTAAAAAATAAAGAAAATACGAAACCAACACCTTCTTCTCCACTCTACTTTCCGGGCTCAACTTCACTCCTTCACTCTCTACCTCCTGCTGAACAGCACAGAAGTGTGGGGAATTGCAGGGTTAATGTCAGTTATGGACTGATCACTCTCTCCTCCTCATGCTTTACCCCTGCACAAAGTCAGGGCCTCTCCACAGGATAAACCTGCCCCAGAGTCCTCCACAGGCCACAGATCCTGTAAGAAGACTGTTCCCACACAGACTCTTCTCCACATGCTGAGGTTTCCATGAGGGAATATCCACCTGGTTTGGTGTGGGCTCCTCCAGAAGCTGTAGTGTCAACATCTGTTCCATGGTGATCCTCTCCATAGGCTGCAGGGAAACACCTGCTCCGACACTTGGAGCACCTTCTCTCTCTCCTCCTCTGACCATGGAGTTTGCAGAGCTGTTTCTCACCTTCTCTTCTTCACTCTACACTGCCTGTGCAGCATTTTGTCCTTTCTTAAACATGTTTTCACAGAGGCACCACCACATGCTCCTAAACAAATGTTCTAGAATATGTCTTTTCCCAGAAATAGCATACAGTACAGGATACTGAGAATGAACAAGCAGTTCTCAAATGAAACATTATGAGATACAAAATGTAGAAAAACCCAGTACATTTCTAAGAAAGCAGAACATGATGGTCCACCCTTGTAGACTATACCACGCAGAATCATGTTCCTTTTTTCTTACTTGCTACAGAATCTCTTCCAAGCTTCCCATATTCTAAACAATCACAACTAAAAAAAAAAGAAAAACAACAAAATATATCAACAAAACTGTCTTAGTTTGGGCTGAAATAGAGTTAATATTCCTCTTCAGGGACTAGATGAGTGCTGTGTTTTGGATTTAGCTTTGGGTTTGGTATGAGAAGAATGCTGACAGCACACTGATGTTTTCAGCTGCTGATGAGACTTCAAGGACTCTCCGACTCTCCATGTCCTGCCCGTGCGCAAGGGCACAGGGAGCAGGGAGGGAGCACGGCCACAGCACCTGACCCTAACTGGCCAGTGAAATATTCCATATAATGGAACGTCATGCTCACTATATAAAGGAGGGGTGGTTGGGAAGGAGCTCTCTCTCTCGCTTCCGGGATTGTGATTGTGGGATCTTGGTATCTCGGGGTTGCTGGCCGGGAACGGGCTGGATATTGGTTAGCGGGTGGTGAGCAATTACGCTGTACATTGCCTGTTTATATATTTCTTTTTGTTTTCCCCCCATCATCGTTATTGTTTTCGTTTTATTGCCATTATTAAACTGTTCTTATCTCAGCCTGCGAGTCTCCCTTCACCCCTCTGATCCCCTCCCCCATTCCCAGGTGGGGAGGGGGAAGGGAGGGTGATTAGCTGCGGTGGTTGGTTGCCGATCAGGCCCAAACCACAACAAAATCAAACAAACAAAAAAACCCCAAACAAACAAAAACAAACAAAACAAAAAAACAAACATTTAGATGAGGAAGAGGCTGAACACACTGAAAACCATCATGACTTTGGCTAATTTAACAAATCAGTTTAAACCACAGAATTATTTAGGGATCTATTTTGTTAGCTATAGGTTACAGCTGTTACTGTTACCCAGTGCCTAAATCTAAGAGCAAGTCATCATGTAAGAGGCAGGCCAGCACTATAGAGAGTAATAAAAAGTCAAAAGTATAAACTTCAAAAGGCCACTGTTGTCACTCTTGATAGAAAATATCATACTTAAAAATTCAGGAACTTGAAACAAAAATACTTTTGTTTATAAAATCATAATAATAACCACTTATATTTCTCTCATTTTGCTTCCAGGGAAATATTGTCATTCTAATAAACACCATAAAATACCTGATAAATATTAATTTTAATGAACCTACAAAGAATTTATCCCTCAAATATTTCATTTAATTAAGAATCCCTTACAGTATTTAATAAGGTAAAACCTTCTACTCCCAACAGCTATTTTAACAAGTCTTTGGCAGATAACACAAGAACCATTCGAACATGCTTCCAGAATTATAAGCAGCATCAACAGATATTAAAATTATTATCTGGACACATGAGCAAAAGTGTTTGGCTTTACCAGCCTTAGACACCAATACACAAGACAATAAAACTATCCTACTTTGTGCCTTCTTCCAGTCCTTATACTGTTGCTTTCCAAAGTATATGTAGTGAAAAATTATGCTCTGCTAGGTTAAGACTTGCTTTTTTCAATTTTTCCTGTAAAAGTTCAATTTCAGATTTCTGCATCATAATAAGACACTCTAGATCACTTAAAGAAGGCTGTTGAAACACCCAGAAAATAATTTTTTAGTAATAAAAAAATTAGAAGCATAACCATTGGGATAAAACTGCCTAGAGAAATGTATTAGTGATATTATAGGAATTATAGAGCTGTAAATAATTCTGCTTTTGTAAATGACTCATGAATCCATAATCAAAACCAGACCCCAAAAGTGTTAACTAAACATTTTCACATCACCACCACTACCCTATTTTCCAAATCCAAATTTACAGTCTTAACAATGGTTGTTTTATACAGATGTTCCTTCTCCAGCAAATCATTATATTATGGCACTTTGTATCTCACATGCTGCCAAAATTTCTTGACAAAACATTTTCCCTTCTGGACTTGTTTCTGGTGAAATTTCAAGTTGGTAAGTATCATTGGCCTATCAAACATGGGAAAAAAACCACGTATCTGCATATTCTGCCAATAAATTCTCTGTTAAGCATGTTAAACACTGCCTCAGAAAAATACCTCTTGAGTGTAAATCTACAGCTTGTACCCACTATGTCCATAAACCCAAACAGTATAAATTCTATGTTCAAACTAAAGACTTACACACAAAATAGACAGTAACTCCAGATCACAGTGTTACTCGAGGTAGATACATCATTTCATGAAGACATTCAATCCCAGGACCCTTCCCACCTATCAATCTGTTCACAGCAATTCCTTGGCACAATATAACACTGCTGCACACTGCTCACCTTGGCCCTGTTATGAAACCTATTCAGACCAAAACACATATTCAGTTGGTAGCAGCTATCTTTAAGTCATATCCCCGATGTCCAATAGTGGGCTTATGTGTGTACACATGACCAAGACTGTTCAAGTTACCATTGCTTGATAAATTGCTCCTTACCAGTTAAGTTTTCATAAACCGCCTGTCATCACACCCCACTGCATTACAACCACAAGGCAAAACATTGTTAGCTTAGCACAAGCAACAGCAATATCCCTGCTGTGACAGTCTATGGCAGTCACAAAGTGAAATAAATGCTTTAGCTCAAACCTCCTCCTCAGTGCTTTAGGTCTGGGGACAGACATTTGCCTTGCAACAGCTGTGCCACACAAAGATAATGTATTTCTGAGATGGTCAATGCATTCAGGCTGCTGGAGGTTAGCACCCCCACACTATTGCTGCTAATTGATTGCATAAATAAAAGGGCAGGTGAGGTTAAAAAGTCAATGCAAGTCTCTTGAGCTGACCCAGCTGACCTTGCATTGCAGTGTTTAGGGCAAACTCACAGAACCCCTACTGTTGCTGCGCTCTGACAGCAATGACAAGCAGCTAGGAAACAGTAAAATCTTTAATCAACAAAGCTTGAGCCAGAACACAACTTTCTCAAGACTAAAAGTTTTATTTTACACATACTTTCCCTAATTAGCAAAGTTATGACAACGTGACTTGCTTGGAACGGTTTGTTTCTTAAGACAAATACCTATTTCAATAAAGAAGAAAGAATTTGGCAAAATTATCACTTTTCCTACTGTCTCAATTACTGGTATGACCCAAGTAAAACAAGTAAGGTATACTGACAAAAATCAGAAAAGGCAATGTAAAAAAGGTTAAGCAAAGAAAAACAATCTCCAAATTCATGACAATCAAGAAATTAGATGGTCCAAAGTTGATTAAAATCAAGCAAGTAAGCACCCTAATAAGCGTAGTATTTTACAGAAACAGATTAATGGGCATAGCCATTTTATTTCTTTATATCCAAAATACAAAGCTTTTAATAAAGCATACTATAAACTCACACTTTCTACAAATACATCCCAAATTAGAAATACTAAGCATTTATTTCACAAAAAGTGCAACTCCTCATACAACAACCAAGAAGAGGAAATGTGTCAGAGAGTAAAAGTTGCTCATGCTTTTGCTGACTGTTCCTTAAATAGTATCTGTTGCTCATTTTGCATAATTTAGGCCATATGTAGATGCAAACAGATGTCATTTCCATCTATGATCAGCAAAAGACCATTTTATAACTAAAAGAAAACTCTACACAGTGGAGAAAAAAAAGAGGAAAATAGAAAAATTAGATTTAAACAAGCCACGCATTGAAAAGAATGTTTAAAAGAAAACTGGGCTTTTTGTTCATCTGCCCAAAACCTTAGCACCATATGAAAATGAAAATTAAAAAATTCAACAAAACCTAGAAGACAAAAATAGTGCTAGAAGGAAAATGTAGTTATACTTAAGTTACATAATTATTTTTTTCTTAAACATTATTCTTTCTTCTTAAGAGAAATATATCTACCAACTTGTCCCATTTTATTGATTCCTCAGCTGTATGTAAAAAAAGGACTTCTACATGTAACATAAGTTGTACAATCACATTAGTAACAAAAAAAAAAAGGATCAACAGCTTCAATCTGTTATAATAATTTTAAGTCAAACTACCATTACTTAAAAAGTCTTTAATTGTTGAATGTTGCTGACTCTTAAACCATGAAAATTAGACAAATTTAGCTAACGATTAACTTCTTTCTGTATCACTACTTTTAAATTTCTTCTCAGAAAAATCAAATGCAGAGTGTTTTGGAATGTAAATCCATTTAAGAGTCACTGAATGTATCAAAATCCTTGCTCCTCTATGTCAATGATGTCTTGCTACTGATTTTAATAGGACCAATATATGAACAACATTCTTCATTTGTTTTAGGTTTTTTTTTTCCTACTCTTTTCTTGTCCCAGAAGAGATCTTTAGAAATTACAATCCAGTATTACTTATTTAAAACTAAAATACCATAAAGGCTCAGTTTCTAATAAAACTCTTACAACAGTCTTTGCACACATATTTCTTGGAAAACTAAACAATCTTAGAACTTAACTTATATCTCAAAAATGCCTATGTTTTTACCCTTAAAATATTCAGCAAATCACTGTTACCAATACAGATCTTGTTGTATCATTTGAGTCTATAATATCCTCAAGACCTGCTCAATTTTTTAAGTGTGCATGTGAAGTTTCTTCAGCTTCAGGAATTTTAAGAATCCAGATGTAACCAGAATAGATCAATTTAAAACTTGAGGTTTTGTTTATCAATGGACTCTGGTTTAAGAAGAGCTGGGTATCATTTTCTGTTAAATTCAACATATCCTTCACTATTTAACAAATATTCCTCTACATTTCCTAGCTCAGAACACTTTGTTTATTCAAATATCACAGGAATTTTTAGACATTAATTTTTAAGACATGAAAAGAGATCTTCCAAAGACAGAAAGTTAAAAGAAACTTCTCTCTCTAGTCTTTTGTTTCAGTCATATCTATTTAACTTTTTATTACTACACATTTATATTCCACGTATCCTTGGTAAGTGCAAAAAAGTCACCAAAACCAAATTATTTATAGTAAAAAGATTTGGCTATCATGACAACCTCAATCCCATCTGTATGAAATATGACTTTATGAACAATCCAGAGTTCCAAGATTTATGCATGAAGGAAGAAGTGCAATTTCATCAGATCCTTGGAAAGAAACATGAACTTTTCTTGGCTTTTCACTGTCTAGCTTCATGTCTGAACTCTTAATTGTAATCTAAGAACTAAGGGAAATATTATAATTAGTCAGGCCAAAATGGCAAATAATTAAGACTATCATTTAATTTTTAAATCATAACATTATCAGAAAAAAGAGCACAATAATGTGTTTCAAAACTGCAGAAAGCATTCAACATCTAAGCTCTGCATGAAGAATGTAGTCTAGTTTCATAGTAAAGATCAGAAATCTGCAATTGAGAAAAATAAAAACAAGTTACATGCTAAGAGGCAGCACCAGGTTCTTCCACAGCTTCTGTCTCAGAATTACCATTTTAGGACTTTGATCTTACAAACTGGAATAGTAACTCACTTCAACAGTTTCATGAAGGTTGACTTCCTAAAATCTATTCTGAATCCTATGTATAAAACCAAAATTCCCACAAGACAATTGTTTTAGTGTACACATAATGCTAACCCTCTTCACAGTCTATCCATCTACATGTTGAGTGCAGCAAATGAAGGCTCTCGGGTTTAAGCATCGTAGATTAGGCTCTACCTGCATTACAAAGTCTAGTTTAACAGAATAATGGTTTCTTCTTTCACTTAGGAATATCAGCTTATACCATCTGCTATTTTATTACAGTACACAATTTTTTCATACTGAAATGCAATTTAACATGCAAAACATATATTCCAAATAAATGACAGAGGATTATTTATATTTTAAACAGAATTGCAACCAAGAAAGTATTTCTACCAAGCAGCTCTCTCACTCCTCTTACACTTAACATGTCTTTTCAAAGTAAGACACACCTGATGTTTTCTGGGTGAATTAATGAATATGAAGCATAAGCAACATCTTTGCCACAAAGCTGTACAACTAGGGGAACCATCCACACTGCATTTAGGGAAAGGAATCCAATTCCACCTTTGCTGTGCTGCTGTTGTCAGAGATTACAAACAGTACCAAACAATATGGAGAGAACACAGCTATGCTCCACCATACTTCTATTCTGCATGACTTTCCT